>NC_092869.1:34320658-34367671 GCF_032062135.1 Pyxicephalus adspersus
TTATTAGCACCTGTAAATGCAGCACACCTGATTGGTTGCTGCTGAGCTCCCTAGTTTTAGTATGGATGTGCAAGGGAAAAGGTTAATATCAAGGTGTGTAGTAGTTGGCTTACATTTTTAATAAATATATGGCTAGATTTTTTTTTTAATATCTTTTGAAATTTGAGCTTTAAATTAAATCTAAAAACAAAAATATGATAATATGAAGTTTACCAATTCTTAGCTATGGGGGCACCAATAATTCTCTTTTTCTTTATTTTTACCTGGTGATTCTGTTGGTAACACAATTCATGTCCTGGGATGACAACTCAGTATAGGCATACTATATCAGGACAACTGAAACAAGATAGAACTACAGAACTCCATCCACTCCTTTCCACTTCTCATATGATAGAGAGATATGGTTCTTTAGGAATCAGCAATAGTTGGGAACAATGTAACATGCAGAGAATACAAAAAGATTTTTTGCACTTTTTTGCAGTTACAACAAAACATTTAAAACCAACAGAAAGGGACGGCATTGGAGAAGAACATACATTTTATTATGTCTTTTGAAGGCCACATATAAGCAGGAGTCAAAACTGGGAACCCAGCTTGTGTTCCTATTGCCCATACAGTCCTAATGTCTACAGCCATAGGAGTATATAGAACAGTATTTCTCAATACACGCAAAAGCTGTACAAAGGGTTTGGCTGCAGCATCTATTGGCACTGATGGTGCAGCCCTCACTCACTCTGATGCCTTCTGTTCAGGGAAGTGACAGAGCCAGGGGGTGGCAGAAGACATTTAAATTCTGTGAATCAGATGAGCACTAATTTCCAGCAAAACCACTAAATGATATTAAAAGATCAATTCCTGAGCAGCCTTTCTCAAGCCTCTATCCCTCTTTAACCCCTGAAAACATTGGAGGAACCTACACATTTGGAAAAAGGGCTCCTTTATTGATGGCCAGTGGAAAGAATACCCCATTACAGTCATGGCTAGAATAACGCCTCTATAGACACCTCATTGGAGTCATGCAGTTGACTCCACTATGTGGTGTTGGCTCCAGGTCAACAAGCCACAGATTGAAGAACCACAAGCAACCTCTGGAGGAATCTTAGGGTTTCATGGAACTATGATTGAGAATGGCTGTTCTAGAGGGATGGAGGAGGTTATGATGCTGGTTTAGCTTTGGGTTGCGGTAAAGAACACCGACTTGCATTCAAGGACAGATTAAAGTTGGAAAAAGATCTTGGTCACAGGTTCCTCTTAATCCAGTAACAATATCGGTTTTACAGACATCAAGATATTTCTCCTGATTATATCCACTAGGTCCCTCAACTCATTGGTCTTTATGGGAATCTCCATGTGATAAATTACCTTTAAGTCTATCAACCAGTTGCTGTGGGATACATCAATACTTATTGCATTACATCATACACATATTACTGAAGAATAATAAAAGGAGAGGTGGGGAATGCCAATGGGTAACAAGGTTACCATTGTCCTTGATCAGGTGCAGAAGAACAAAAGTTTCTTTGTCCCCCAAAAATGAAAGCCTTCTGGACTTTCTAGACAGTGAACAGCATAGGGGCCCTTTCACATCTTCACCTTGGAGAATGCACATCTTTGCACATATCTTATTTATTTAGTGCATTAAAATCTAGAGCAACACAAGACATGTTCTACGCCTATGTGACTTTTATGCATTTTCCTCCAGAGGACACATGGGAAATATAGACATTTGACTTAACTAACTAAAGCCAACTAATTAAAATGAATATTGCATTTTAGGATAATGTAAACAGAAGTGTCAGAACATTGCACCAA
The DNA here is from genome assembly GCF_032062135.1 of Pyxicephalus adspersus. NCBI lineage: Eukaryota > Metazoa > Chordata > Amphibia > Anura > Pyxicephalidae > Pyxicephalus > Pyxicephalus adspersus. The sequence continues at coordinate 34,322,471 of NC_092869.1, forward strand.
AGTTGCAGCAATCTTTGATGCTCACTAGTTTTTCATCCTGCGTTGTAGCACAAATAGAATTTGAATATGTAAAATGGCACTAAGGAAAGGTACATCTTCTCAACATGGCATCATGGAAATCCTAAAGTTCTGTCCCGCTCTAATAAAAAAAATTGTTTTTAAAAAGATTACACATTTAGAATCAGACAGGGCTTTATTGCAGAAAGGGACAGGAGATGTCATGCATTTACCAGAACTAAATGAATTCCCATGTGCTTGCAGGAGTTATGTCATACTGGCCCAGCTAATTCAGATGACCAAAGATCAGAATGAGCAAGAGAAGAAGGAACAAGATGGCAGCACCTGCAATGGAACAGGTACAGTTGGGTATCCACTGGGTTTAGTTCTACTTTAAAGTTAAAATCCAAGCCAATTATTTGCCCTGCAGTGCTATCCAGTCCAATCACAGGCTAGTGAGGAGCTGGTACTGTGACCTAAATGCAAGAGTAAAATCAAATCTTCAGCTTTCCAAAAAGGGCTGTTTTGTGTGACGGAGCTTTGTAAATCTCAGCACTGCGTAGAGGGAAATACAAGTTTTTGGCAGGTAAAACGACTCCTTCACATGTGTTCAACAGCGGGTTTAGCTAGTTGCTTGGAGTTCATATTTGGGTGTCCTCCACCAGCATCTTATTACAGTTACCCAAATGTTAATATATAAATCTTAGGGCATATGTTGAGGAATGTTGTTTAACTTTGTTTGATATGTGCTTGTAACTCCTCTTAATGTGGGTCAGCAAAATCTAACTGCACAGCTCAGAGGTTGCATGTGACCTTCATTGTATTGCACTGTGTTTCTTCCAGTTGAATGCAGCCTTTTTTTGTCTAGATCCACCAACAACTCCAAATGCCTTTGAACCCATTGGAGATTTGGCTGCACTTCCTGTACCTGTAAAACGTTGGACTTACCATCACTTTCAGTAGCAGTAACAATGGTCACCAAGAGAGTGAATCTTCCCAGGCACCGGGCTTCAATTAGAAAAGAATGGATATATGTTTTCCAAACTCCACTGAAAACTTTTACGTATCTATTCAAACCCAAGACTTTTTTTTATAATTGCATGACTGCATAACAAAACATATGGCAGATTTTATTTTCATTCATACGTTTGTCATCAAGAAGCTGTGTCCTGTGTTGGCAACAGACTAAGGAGTCAGACAGCTGCTTTCATAGAGAACAGCAGTCCAGGTCTCCAGTGGTCCAGCATGTCTCCTATTCCAGTCTTCCAGACTCAGGCTCCCTGTGCATCACCCGACTAGAGAAATAAGACTTTGGTTGGTCTTTAATGTTATTACTAATTACATGCAACCAGTGATATAAATTGCAATTTGGCAACACCCATAGACCCTGTGACGCGCCTTATACTAATCCCAATGCCAGATATATCATGTATGTGTAGTGCCTGGACTATATTGTTATTTTTATGTTTCTATAAAAAAAAAAAATCCCCCCCCATATATGATTCCTTTCCTTGGCTTCTTAGTGCCCTATAGCCAACACAGAACAATAACTCAACACATAATAAACATATGGATTGAACCCTAGGACATAACCTGGAGTATAGGAGAGAAAGAAGGAAGGGTTCTCAGGCTTCATTTTCAATTTTCTATTTCTGTACCTTGGTTTTACTGCCCGATCATTTTGTATCAGTGCTGTACATTTGACTTTGCATATTTCCATGTTTGTGGTAATATTTGATGAACTAATTTTGAGATTGTCACACTATTGGCCATTTGGAAATTAAGTTGTTTGGGTTGTTATGCATGAATATCAATTGATGATATGGCACTTGGTAGGTATACTGTGTTAACTAAAAGTCTATTGAGAGAATAGATATTTACTAGGATTTAAGCAACAGAAAAAAACATTTATATTGTACTATAAGGCACTGGAAGCTTCTGAATAAATGTGTACAGCAGTCCAATAATACAGTGGTCGCCAACCGCGGTCCATGTGCCCTGTACAGATCCCAGGCTCAGGGCGCTGGTCAGGTTGTGTATCTGGTATCATGACGTCACTCTGGGAGAAGTTTCTTACCCTTTGAGTGACAAATGGCTCCCTGCGCATGCGAGGCCCGGAGATAGTAAATTTAGTGGTCCATGGGTCTGAAAAGGTTGGCGACCACTGCTCTAATACATGCGTACAGCAGTCCTCTGTTCATCAATCTTTCCTGGTGGATCAACTAAAGACCAATTGAGAATGACTGCTGTTTACTCCTATAGAGGAGAGCACAACAGGGTGCCGCTTGTCCTACCCACTCCCCTCCCCATTAAACAGAATGAAGCAATGTTTATAACGCCTGTTTATTCATCCATCAGATCAACAATCTTATGTATATACATAACCTTCAGGGGCAAAGAGGGTTTTCCAGCATAACCACAAAGGCTTGCTCCAGGATCACTACATTCTTGAATTAAATATGGAACTACTCAGCACCTATGATCTGCTCCCTCAATGCACCTTCAGGTTAAACCTTCAATTTTTATTGTATTGGTCTTTTAAACTTTTATCTTGTATAAGTTAAAAAAACCTTACATTTAAATTTTGCAAAGGACTCTGCGGACTTAGTATATTAATTCAGTAAAGCATCACAGTGATATTTAATTTATTTCTAGAGGGAACGTTCTAAGGATTTGAATTGAACATCTTAGAGCGATAAACATTTCAGAGATGAGATGGATGGCTTTGTTCTAGGGCTCCTGGTCTTCCTCTCTCCATCTCTTTCATTGGCTGAGCGCGCTCCATCTGGCCACACTGACAAAGGAATCCCTAGTTTATCTGAGATTCGCACACAGGTGTTGGTCTAGTTTACAGCGTCTAGACTAAAAATGATGTGTACATGTTTGGAATGGCTAGGGGAGGAGATGTTTACTGATTCGCTTTGGGGGAAAAATGCTCTCTGTAGTCATTTCTTCTATCCTGCTGATTGAAAATGTTTTGTAGACAGTTTGTTACATATTAATCTGAACAAGATGTACATGATTACCGCTTTGTATCCTTTTATTATCACCCAGTAAAATGCTGAATTTATGACCCCCAAGTATGTCTGAAAGATGATGCAAACACAGTATCATCCTTTTGTTGCCAACTTTGTTAGCAGATTGTTGCAAGAAATTAAAACTATGCCTTGCTTTCAATATTATATGCCTTGCTTTCAGTTTGGCACTAGGATCAAGGCCTTGTAAAAACCACACAGGACCCTTTCAGCGTCAAACTTTTGGGTTTAGAAAGTGTTAAAATGGAAGTCAATTTTCCAAAGTAAAAAATTGTGCCTGGTGGGTCCCTAATTGCAGAGGGACAGTCAATGTGTAATAAAATAACCCTACATGCCTGATCCCAATTTTTTCATTGTACTCACCTGTTCTTGCACCTTCATCTTCACCCGTTGGGTCTTTGGTCATTTTGGTTGGGCAGCCTGGAATGATGAAATTCCCTCCTGGTAATTAATTCGCCCCCAGAAGCTGCCTGGTGTATCCTGGCACATGCACATGTCTTCTTTAGAAAGCAACCGCCACCTTCCCAGCATGGACTACATGAGGATTTTTCTGTCTGTGTGGAAGCATTTGTCTCTATGCAGAGGTCAGGCACGCTGCCCCTCTATTGAGCCAGACCTATAACTTTCAATAGGCAATGTGCATGCGCCTTGCTGATAGGAGATCTCTAGCTATTATTCAGCAAGGGCATGGTAGAACTCTGCATAGAGGCCACTGCTTCCACATGAAGAGCAAGTGTTCTCTGCAGCATGATGGCTGGGGGCAGACTCTTCTTTTCTGATATTAAACAGGGACTTGTAGGCAGGGGATCATATTGTGAAAGGGTCTATCTCTGTGGAATTGCTCCCTCACTGGCTCCAAAGCGGTCATTCTTATCCTTGCATGGTTAGTGATTCAGTGCCCTGAAACAAGCATGTGTATATCAGGTGTACCTATACCTGACCTGTCCAGGAGCTTAAACCTTCAAAAAAACAAGTCAGCAGTTCCCATGCTCACAGGATCACTGTAAAAAGCCAACTTTTCTATTTTTACATTCTGGATAGACTAGAAAGCATTAAAAACTTTTTAGGTTTTTCTTGCTTTCTGTGTCTCTATTTGGAGGTTTCCTCTTACTTCCTGACCTGGTGACCACACAGGAAGCAAGGGGATATCTACCCAGAAACAATGCTGATGTATATAGCCTCTCCCATGCTAGCCACATGCATAATGGACAAATTACAAAAAATAGTTAACTCTTTACAATTACTAAAAGGCAACCCCTGTATAATAAGTATGTCTGTACTTTACATAGCCACTAGATCATCTTTGCCTTTTCTATCGTATAGCAGTGGAATGGTAGCTGAACCATGCATTGATGGCCACCAACCTTTTTTATAATTGCGTGCAGAAACAGTTCAAATTAATAAAATATAAAGCATCATAACACCGCTGTTTTCATCAAAGTTTGGTCAGGGGTTGAGACACTCGCGTTCAAATTCTGAATAATTTTCTATTAAAAGAACGTCATTTGGTTAGTGGTGACCCAGATTCGTGTGCAAAGCTTCAGTACAAACACATACACTCTAGCAGATGAACCAGCAACTGCCAAATTCCTTAACGTGTACATAGAAACAATGGATGCTAAATGATTGTGAAGTATCTGTGCTTACACACTTTCATTTATAACTGCATGTCATAAAAAATGTCTGTATTGGGCCGTGGTGGCCAATCGGATTCAAACTATAAATCAACTATACAATCTAAAATGATTATCACTTTACCCATTCAGAGTAAATTATTAGTCTTTTACTAGTCCACCCTAACCTACTTCTACTCACTTGCACTTTCGGGATGGGAAATCTTAGACCTCCCATGATAGAATGCTCGGACCTGAGATGCCAATCCCAGACCTAAACACTGTCAAAGAAGGAGTAGAATGGGATCATCAACCTGTGTAAATCAAATATCGTCATATTAAAAACTTATATAGGGCAGCATGGTGGCTCAGAGGTGTGTTCTTTAAATGAAACACTTCTGTTTTCTTTACATACAGGCAGCATGGTGGCTCAGCACTCTTTCCCTTCCGGCACTAGGTCCCAGGTTCGTATCTTGGCCAGGACACTATCTGCATGGAGTTTGCTGGTTCACCCTGTGTTTGCGTGGGTTTCCTCCGGGTACTACGATTTCCACCCACATTCTGAAAACATGTTAGGTTAATTGGCTTCCCCCAAGATTGAACTTAGACTATATGAAAGACATTACAGTGGTAAGGACATTAGATTTTGAGCCCCTTTGATTGACCGTTAGCAACATGACTATGGACTTTGTAAAGTGCTGCGTAATATGTTAGCGCTTTATAATAATATAGATAGCCAAGTAAGGCACTGCACCATGGCAGGAGGTCTTATATTTCTCCATGCCATGTGTTGGGATTTTACAAGGATTCTGAAGCCAAGGAGGTAAATTTAAGCAGGTCGACTTTTAGGAACTTCATTGCTTTGCCCTGAATAGGCAAAGTGACAGCGTAACCTTCTATTGTACTTTTTCCAGTGCAGAACTAAACCCAAAAAATAACAAAAAGCCCTGGGGAAGTAGAGTTTTTTGGGAAAAGGACAGGTAAGGTCTTTTTTTTTGCCAAAAACCATTTCCCTGGCTCTTGGTGGCTTTTTGTTTTTTTGCATGGCATATTTGGCCAGCTCTTTACACAACACCACCATAAATAGACCCAGATACCAGTGACACCTAGGAGTTACATCATCAGTAGCTGCCCAATAGATAATGATGAAAGCTTTAGAACATGCAGCAGTTTCTGGATTTGCTGCAGGGTGCATACAGAGGTAAGGTGTGTCCATAATTGGCAAGTAACATGGATATGTTCTGTTTAACTTTGTCTATCCACCAGGGTCACTTTTACAATGTACATATATATTATTTAAAAAAGCATTAACTTTTACTTCAAATCCATTTATTTTGTTGCAGGGAAACAACAATATTTAGCATGAGATGGAAGTCGAGAAGCAGCAAAATCAACCTGCATGTCTGCATATGTGCATTGTGGTTCCTCAGCAAAGCATGCTCACATTACCTGTTTGTGGAAGTGCTGTTCGGTTTTAAAAGCTCCTCTGAGCATTTATGAAGTGCAGCACAAAGCTTTTTTGTGCACCACAATACGCAAATAGTAACCATTTGTGCGTTATGGTGCATTGCATTAAAACAATAGCCCAGGTCTGTTTTTCGGTAACTTAAGGTGTGCTGTCAGACAATTTGAAATGATTACGGTGCCTTAGCACATCACTTGCACTTTTAGGGCCTATCCACACCAATGTGATGCTTTATCATTATTCATTTGTATTTATATAGAGCTAACATGTTACACGCTGCTTTATAAAGTCAATAGTCATGTTAAAATGTCCCTACCGTAGTCCAAGCACAATCATTTTGGGGAAGCTAATTGTGCTAGCAACTGATTCACCCATAGCATTGTATTGCATAGTAATGTGTAATGTATGAAGGTGGCTGGTTGTTCATTTAAATGGGAAGCATGTAGCATTTCTGATGGCACAATACATGCATGTTAGCATCTGTTGGCAAGGTGCATTTGGTGCCAATATAGAATTAATGGCATTGTATCACACCAGTGTAACATGCTTCCATGTGTTTGGTTATTGTGCACATTACTGCAGCATAATAGTATAAATGGGGCCCTAGTGATATTAGTATGTACGTTATGCTATATGCATGTGCCAAACGGCAAACCAATGCAAGCCAGCTATAAACATCAGCAGAAATCCCATTTTAATTCTTGGATTAAATTCACCTCTTATGTACATGGCATGCGTGCTACTTAGCAAACCACATTTGTGAGCCCTATGTATGTGGTCATAGCTGTACACTTTCAGCTGGCACTTTATTTTTCCGGTTATTTTGTGGCCCACCATTGCCTATGTACATATTCTTGTGTAAATCAGAACCTATGAATATAATCATGTCCAGGAATTTAAAATGGTGTGTATTAAAAAAATGCAAGTTTTCAAAACTAATTTTTTAAATACATTTCTGTACAGCACCGAATAGTGCCGTACCCCCCTAGTACCCCCTGGCATCCTCTGCCCGCCAATCAATGGGCTGCCATATTTCTAAAAAAAAAAACCCAAGCCATCCTTTTAAACTCCAAATGGTTAAATGTCATTTTTTTGGTGTTGGTGGTCAGTGTAGAAAAACAATGGGATAATATTTCCAGAACCATGGCAGGAAATCCAGTATTACTGATGAGCTATGAGCAGCCCAGCAGCTGAAAGGTTAAAGCTCACCTGTCTGCTACACATAGGCTGCTCCTCCTCCCTGTGCACAATGCAGGGCAGTAGGACCCAGTGGTCATCAGCAGGCAGGGTGGAAGAGGGAGACACATAGACAGAGAGAGGCTGGAGAAAGGAAGAGAGAAGGCAGGAGGAGGATCACTGTGTGCAGGGGAGGAAGAGACAATCTACACTGTGTGTGCAGCCAGCAGAGGAAAAGGCAGACATACACACAGAGCACTGGGGCAGCTGATCCTCTTCTAGGAGGATGATCCAGGGCTGAGAACAGCTCATCCTGCAGCAGCAGCAGCAGCACCCCAGGGTGTCAGCAAGGTGACAGCAGCAGTACCAGCAGCCTCCAGCCAAGCAGCAACCGGATCCTCCCATCCCTCCATGCAATCAATGGGCTGAATCTGCAGCAGCAATACTACAAGCAGCAGCCCTATCCTTCCCCTCTTCCTCCTCCTCCTCCCACCCTCTCCCCCTCTCTCTGTCTGCTCTCCTCCCCCCTCCTTCCTTCTTTCCTTTCCCTTCCCTCTCATGCTCCCCTCGGTGATGGTGTGGCTTCAGCTGGCTGCTATCCACCTCTAGGCCCCAAGCCCCGGTGGCATTCCTCCTCCTGCAGGCACAGCTCCTATATACCTCTTGCATCCATGTAAGTCAACCCCCTCCATCCCAACTCCCCTCCCTTGTATCCCTTCACCTCCCTTCTAAAGCACACACCCTATACTGGCACCACCACCCCTTTCATGGGCCTTGATTGAGACCCCCAAAACCCCAATAATGCCCCATTTGTCTGGTGCCCCACCCCCTATATGCTGGGTAGATGGCTCCATAGACTGCAGCCTTGCCATAGGGCCTATGCAGGCAGAGCATCTCATGTATATGTGCATAGCAATCTAATAAAAGGCACATTGCACACTGGCCCCCATCTTCTACAGCCTGTAGTTGCACCATGCATCCTTATTTCCATGCATTTGCATGAGACTGGCTGTTGTGATGCAGAATGTAGCATTGTATATATGTGTGTGTGGTTTGTTTCTTTTTCTGAAACATTGTAATGTCTTGATGATGCTGTGACTGGTGTATTTCCTTTTTCTTCCCCCTACTGGATATCCAAATGGAAGTATTCTCTGCACCATCCTGTGCCTGGTGCAGGATTGCTTTTGTTGTAGTTTGTCTTACAAATTTGTTGTAGCAGTGTTTTTTTATTATTTGCTGTTTATTCAATGCTCTGCAGGCAGTTTTAACGCTATCAGTTGAACGCACCCCTCCCAATTATGCCCACTTCCTGCGTACATAGTGTAATATCTATGGCTGCGTTCTTGGGTTCATTGTGACCCATCCCACTTTGGCCTGTGCAGCAGCTCTGCTATGTGGAGAGTCTGCTGGTACCCAGTCTTCTAGGAATGGTGGAGGGTCATGTTTACTTGGACAATCTATGTATATAAAGGCAGCAGAGAAGGGAGGAGGCCATTGTGTGTGGGGTTGATATTTGCCACATTGCCATAGCAACCAGGCCGCTGTTTAACCCCAACCATGCCGTCCTTGCTGTGTGTCAGGATTTGGATGTAGTTGGTCCCGGGTTAGGCCCGACGTCTAGACTGGTTGCTATTGGCAGCGCAGGCCCATCAGAATCCATATACAAAATGTAACTGGCCTTGGGTTGGGCCGACGTCTAAACTGGTTGCTATGGGCAGCACGGGCCCATCAGAATCCATATACAGAATGTAGCTGGCCTTGGGTTGGGCCGACGTCTAAACTGGTTGCTATGGGCAGCACGGGCCCATCAGAATCCATATACAGAATGTAGCTGGCCTTGGGTTAGGCCTGACGTCTAGACTGGTTGCTTTGGGCAGCGCAGGCCCATCAGAATCCATATACAAAATGTAACTGGCCTTGGGTTAGGCCAGACATCTAGACTGGTTGCTATGGGTGGCACGGGCCCATCAGAATTCATATACAGAATGTAGCTGGTCTCTGATTCGGCCCGATGTCTAAAGCCCTCACAGATGAGACGACGCTGCCCGTAACAACCAGACAGAATCCATGTACCGGGCATTAGCTGGCCTCGGGTTAGGCCCAATGTGTAAAAGCATCAGTGTTGCCCATAGCAACCAGTCACAATCCATATACCAGACATTAGCTGGCCTCTGTTAGGCCTGACATCTGAAACCCCCACAGAAGAGACTGGGCTGCTCATAGCAACCAGTCAGAATCAATATACCAGAATTAGCTGACCTCAGGTTAGGCCTAATGTGTAAAAGCGTCAGTGCTGCCCATAGCAACCATTCAGAATCCATGTCCTGGGCTGGCCCCTGGTTAGGCCCTATTAGCTGGGCCCTGGTTAGGCCCAACATCAACAACTTAAAACGCCACAGACAAGTCTGTGCTGCCCATAGCAACCAGTAAAAATCTTTCAGACTTTATCAAATCTCGTTTTAGGCCTGATGTCTAAAAGCTCCATAGACGAGTCTGCACTGCCTTTAGCAACCGGTCAGAACCCATATACTGGATATTAGATGGCCTCTTATTAGCCACAAGACCTAAAACCACCACAGACGAGCCTGTGTTGCCCATAGTAACCAGTCAGAATCTATTTAGCAGACTTTAGCTGGGCATTGTTCAGGCCTGACATCTAAAAGCATTAGAGACAAGTCTGTGCTGCCCATATCAACCATTCAATCCATATACCAGTCCAGGTTGGATGAAGTGTCTGGTTGCTTTGGGTGACGAAAAACACTTTACAGACTCCCAGCTTTGATGTGTCGGTGTTTGTTATGATATTTTATTATTCTCCTTTAAAGGGCTGGAAATTGAAGATACCTTTGAGCTGTAAGGCCCCGATATGCCCGGAGTTGTGAGGAGTTACATGGAACTCTCGGTAAATGATAGAGAAGGCTGGGACCGGCCGATTGAGTTTCTTTGACCTTTATTTATGCAAAGCATCATTTCTGGTTGGGGCAGCAATTTTCTGCTGGCTAATTGGATTTGCTGGGATTTGTAGTTGTTGACAAGGTGTATTGGTAACTTTTTGGTGGGAAAAATGTTTATAAAACAATCCGATACCACAAAGTACATGTCAGGCCATAAATATTCTTCTTACTGGTTATAACCATTGTTAGAAATCTGCATGATCAGGTAAACAATGGACATCTCCTTGATATTGATCATTTGCTTGGAATATTGCCATATATCACACAATATCAGATCACAGCAGAAATCCGACTGTATGTTAATGGGGTCACCGCCACCCCTAGCTTTGTATATTTCAGTCTTATATGAAGCTATGCGGCCATTGATCACCTGAATTTGAGTGGCAGCTGTCATTCCTGATTAATAAATGGATTGAGGGTGCCCTTGTTTTTGAGAGAATTTCTTAAAAAGAAACAACTAAAAAGTGCCTAAAAAAAAAAAATACACTTACCTTACAGTTTGATCCAGAGGTCTCTTGCATCGGGTCCCCCGTCGTCCCGGCATCCGGCCCCGGGCCAGCACTCCAGGTGCAGCCATCTTCACCTCTTCTTCCGGGTTCTTCTACCTATGTCACCCGACCCAGGCGCGAGATCGGGTGACGTAAGTTGGAAAAATAAAAACTTGCTGTGAGATCGGCCAAATTTTTTCTTTGAACGTAAAGGCTCCTTCTGCGCATGACCGAGATGCATGGGCATGCACAGAAGAAGCACTCGAGCCTTCTGGGATGCGTGACGTAGGTATTCCGGGAGGCTTTGCGCTCCATTCATCCTCGGGTCGCCTAGCTGATCGAGAATAGGGGGACGGTGCTTTTTTTTTTAAAAGGGTGTTGCACTAAAAAAACAAACAAAAAAAAAACAAACAGAATTTTTACTCAACATCAAAGGGTTATGTGAGTTTGTTTCAATTTCTTTAAATCTGATCCAATAAAATAATTGTGTGTGTGGCCAGTTTAGGGTTTGGTAAGAGTGGAATGACGGAGGGTCTATAATGGACTCTATTAGATGGAAGGGCAGTGGGAACAGTAATTGGCACGATGACAGCTGTCCCAGTCACTGAACTAATTCTTAAAGAACCAGAATTTTAACATTTTACAACTAGCAGTATTGAACCCCTCACTACCACCTCCATTCATTCCCTAGAGGTGAATGAGTGATGAAACATGGATGACCCCTGCATATAGAGATTTAACCTGTGGTTCAGTTTGCAAGTATTAGGAAGTGCTAACTGCACCACCCATCTAAAATAGTCCTTACATTCTCTCTGTCCTACTGAACGTGCAGAAAGTTATTGAAAAACACACAAATCTTACAGGAATTTTCTTCTTCCCCCTACTATACAAAAAAAAAACACTTGTTTCCATCTGTATTGTTGGCGATGAGTTCCACTCACTTCCTGTTTGGTAAAACATTGACAGCAAATGGGAAGTGAAGGGAAATCTCCCAACAACAATACAGAAGGAAACAAATAAGTGTTTCCTTTTCTCTCTAGCAGTAAAAAAATGATCATCGCATCTAATGTTTAATACGTCAGATGAAAACATTGCACATAAAATATTAGAAGATGAGGGTACTCCTAATTGATATATTGATCCGGATTGGCTATTTGTTGAGAGAGTGTGGGGCAACCAATGGCCACATAGCTTTAAACCCCCATTACACAAAATCAGCTGCGGCATTCTGATTTATATTTAGGTTTGTGCTGTAATCTGATTGGTTCATTGAAGACAAATGATTGGTACCAGGGAGATTTTGATCTGATCAAGCAAACAACGTATGCTTGGTACCGGCAGGTGATAAGCTGTATATTTTCTTTTTCTTGTAATGTTTATTTTCTGGCCCGTGCCTTTCTATAATCTTCTTTTCACCATTGTAGACGTGGAATTACAGGTAAAGATTTTCAGGTAGAGTCTCCTCATCATTTCTCTGTCCCCTAAGGCTAAAAACTGAAAGTTGTTGAGTGAGTAAGTTAAGAAATATTTTCTTGTTGCAATCAAACACAAATAATCTGTTGGAGAGTATTGAATAAAAGAAAACTTCCCAGAACGCCTTAATGCATCGTAGACTCAGCACCCTTCCGCTGTTTTTGGTGATTTTATATAATTTTAAGAAAAACTGTGAAAGTTTGTTGATTGACATTTTTTTTTGATCAATGCACAATATTAATAAGTATTTTGAAAATAAATCAGACAGATTGTTGTGGGTTATCAGCTCCTAATGGTTACACACAATGAAGTTCTATCCAGCAGCTATTCCTGCATCATCATCATAAAAGAGTTGAATGGTGATTTTTTTTTTTTTTTTTTTTTATTGTTTAAAGTGGACAAGCAGATATAAATACAAGAGGAATGTGTATTCTTACTTCTTAATCTCGGTATATTTCCTCCAGGTCTATGCAGTTAGCTGGCTACAAATGTTGCCACATGCAGGAGGCTTTAATAATAAAGACCAGTCATTGCTGCTCCCTATCCTTGTGCAGGGTGTCTGGTCTTGTATCCGCCCCCTTCTGTAGTTTTCTATCAGACATCCTATAGTGGGTGGAGCTTCTTGGCTCCTCCCACAGGTGTAGGCCCTCTCTGCATAAGTTGTACATTACATGCACTGTGCTTATATATCCTTTGTGGCTGCTTGTGAATATATGTAAATATTTTTATTTCTGTATTTATTATTTTTGCTTTAAGGGCAGTTTTATATTGAAATTATCAAGGCATTAAAAAGTATCTAAGCCAATAGTACTTACAAGGCGGCATGAATACAGCAACAGTACAAAACAAGCTGCTCATTTTATCAATAAAAAGTAAGCAGTCCTTGAGCTCATTTCTGTGACTTTGCCTAGGCTGAGATTATTATTATTATTAATAAATATTTATATAGCACCAACATATTACGCAGAGCAGTACAATAAATAGGGGTTGCAAATTACAGACAGTGACACAGGAGAACTAGAGGACTCTGCCCAGAAGAGCTTACAATCTAGGAGGTGGGGGAGGTATCACACAATAGGAGGGGATAGATGAAGTCAACAGCCTGCTGCAGGCAGGAGGAAGAACTTCCTCGGTCTCCTCCCAAGTGATCAAACTGAAACATTGCAACTTTTAATGTAAAATTATTCATTTCATAATATACATACAAGCATATACCTCTACCTGTGAGTATTCATATGCTATTGTTATAGATACTGGCCCCTGAAGGAAGGGATTTTAGAAACCCCCGAAACACATTGGCTTTTCCTGACAAAATATGAAATTCTAGGCTGGATTTGGGCAAATGATGTATTGCTTTTGTTCTATATGTATAACCCACACACCAGGAATGTTGATAGTTGCATATCTCCTCCCAAGATCTGGCCCACCACTTTCATCATGGCTGAAGTCTCTTTTTGAGAGACGTACCAAGTCAGGGTGCTGTGATGTTTTCAGGAAGCCATGCACAGCACTCAGGGGGCCCTTCCGCCAGTATGATCGACTCATCCTATGAAGAAGCACAGAGACCCAGTGATTACAGTTCTGTGATATGAAAAAACATTTTATAATTTTTAGATTTTAAAATGAAATGTCAATAAAAATTCCTTTTTAATCCGATTAGATTTTGAAATACTGAAAATAAAATAACTTCCTCAATTTCTTTATATTTGTCCTGTTTAATCCTCTAAACCACAAAAGTGGAAGAGCTAGTAATATCGGCCAATCAAGTGATAGCGTGAACAAAGCTGTTGCTCTAACACCCTGTTCATGCTTACAGGAGAGAACACAACACTGATCTCACCATTTTGCTGCCACGCCTTTGTTACACCTGTTCTCTCTGCTTGTGCAGGGTAACTGGTCTTGTACACGCCCCCTGTAGTTTTCTGCAGGCAGTCTGTAATTGGTGGGTCTGCTAGGGCCCTCCCACATTGCTGCCAATGGGCCTGATTTATTAAAGCTCCACAGCTGGAGAAAATACACTTTTATCAGTGAAGCTGGGTGATCCAGCAACCTGGAATGGATTTCTTCAAAGGCATTTGTTAGCAAATGTTTTGAATCCTGGACCAGATCTATTCCAGGTTTGCTGGATCACCCAGCTTCACTAATAAAAGCGTGTCCTTTCCAGCCTTGGAGAGCTTCAATAACTTGGGCCCAATATGCAGCACAGTAATGATATCAATGCTACGTTTACAAGGTAATGACTGAGTTTACAAATACATTTGGTGTACACAAAGTGGTTTTATATACTTTTTGGTATTGGTAGTATGTTTAAATGGCAGGTTCAGTTCAGCTTTATTATTGGACTACATGATTTCTTTCTAGCTGGCGTTGATTGCTGTAATAAAGTTATATAATATGCTGGTATAATTGTCAGAATATAGTGTTGTGGACAAGTAAGTTTTGGCTGATGTTCCCAATGATCATATTCTGAGCAGACTTTAGAATATTCCGAGTTCATTGACCTATGGAAGGTGTAAATTTTGTGTACAAACCTTGAAATACATAAAGATACAGAATAAATGAAAACTCAATATATGCTACAGGTTCTCTTTATAGCACCTTGGTTACTAATACCTGTATAAGCCTTGTGGTAACTGTGTTTGCCAAGTATAATGACCCCCATCTGGTAAATGGATGCTCAGGTCCTGCACATGGTATAGTCGGGGGACGAGGAGCAAGTCCCATATATCTCTATTTTACCAAGTTGTATGAGAAGTGACGGGTAGGGTATGCTATAATGGAGAAGAGCTGTTACTTGTGTAGTAATAATATTTCATAATAAAAGGTAATTTGGTGCCAATACCCAAAATGGACATTGTTTAAAGATAAAATCCAAAGCACGTTCGGGTCCGTTATTAATAATCCTGATTTTGAGCAGACCGGCAGAGAGGAATAGAAATAAAGCATGTGTTGGGGGTTAGAGTGCCAGGAGATGATTTAATCAACTTGTAGAGAATGTTGTAGGATGGCATCATCAGCCTGATAGCATGACCTCAGTACCTCCATGACTCAGTGTTTACTTGTTAATAATTGTCATTTCCCCTTCAGGCTGGTAAAGCCAGGATCTGGGCACGGGGTATGATGTACTTGTTATTGCTGGATACGGTTTTTTTATGTTAATCATTTTTTGTTTGGCATAGACTGCTAGTCTAAAGTTTGCTCTGGCAAAGACCATTGGTGATCATTCTCGACCGCATTCTTCTGTAGGGAGGTGGGGGCAACCTGGAGGCACCCCACAGCGTTCTCACCTTTAAAAATTGATTATTAATCTGGCATCTTAGATCCCTAAGCTTTCCGGGTGCTAGATTTTCGCCCGACATGGTCCCACTTGTTTGTTTCAGGAAATGAAAATCTTTCAATCAATCAGCGTTTGCAATATTTGTCTTTGCCTAACATTGGCAAGGAATGAAGTTCCAAATAGTCACCCATACATTGTATTTGTATATTTCTTCTGGATAGGTATGAAGGATTGTTTTAGCTCTTATGCATCAGGTAGTAATAGATACATCTGTATAGATATAAATTATTTATCCTGCTGTTTATCGGTTTAATTTCCAGGGTTTGGGTCATGTGATGCTGCAGCTCCAAAAGTGTGGAAAATGCTGATGCGTTACAATGTGTTACAAGCTTGTGATGTTGTTGCAGTTTCCTGTATTGGTTTTCGCCAGCAGCTTTTGCAGCAAACTGTGATGGGGCGCTTATAGGTGTTTATTTTGGGTCAGGTCGTAAACAAAAATGTTCCGCTAATGAAACGGCGAACTACCCAGAAGCCTTGTGCGAGTCAATCTGCAAGGATCACTGTTTTGTATTAGTTTATATGAGATAACTATTTCTACTGATGAAACAGGGAAAGCTTGTGGCACCTGGGGCACTAGCCTACTATGTCTACTGGTGAAATTGGCCGTAGTAGTAGAAGAACACAATGTTGGAGGATCTAAACTACCATATGGATCCTGCCTACTGTAGCAGTGTTCAATCCAGAAATTTTTTTTTAAGCCTGGTGGGAAGAAAATGTAAGTGGGTGGCAGCCCTTGTATTGGGACCCAGCTCTTCAGTAAAAACCCAAAAACAGCTGGCTGGTTACTGAAAAGTGCCAGGTGGAGCGCCCAGCTAAAAGGGTCTGGGGAGAACACTGGTGCAGTCATAATAAAAAGACTAAAGGTGATAAAGAATTGGAGATTAGTGAAAAGTTCTGGGTGGTGCCCCAAGCTAAAAGGGTGCGGGGAGAACTCTGCATAGGCAGACTGGTACAGCATTTCCTTTTAATGTATTTTTTTTCAATCTTCTATAATTTTTTTTTTTCACCCTCCCTGCCATTTTTATAGGTTGGTGTTAATAAGGAAAATGTAGCAGAAATATTAGTCAGTAGTTTATCTTTTGGTGGTTTCCCAATGATGCCAAAAGTTGTTAATTTCTACGTAATGTGTGCTGATACTACTTGCAGTTTTTATTAGAAGTTTATGTGACTGGTTGACAATATTATCATTCAGTATTTATATAGTGCTCACATATTATGCAGGGCTGTACAAAGTACATAGTCATGTGACTAGCTGTCCCTCAAAAGGAGCTCACAATCTAATGTCCCTACTATAGTCATATGTCATTACCACAGTCTAAGGTCAATATGGGGGAAGCCCATGACCTAACTGCATGTTTTTGAAATGTGGGAGGAAACTGGAGTACCCGGAGGAAACCCACACAAATGCAGGGTGAACCTGCAAACTCCATGCAGATATAGTTTTGGCTGAGATTCAAACCTGGGACCCAGCGCTGCATCTGAGCCACCGTGCTGCCCACATTGTGGAAGTACAGTTGGATGGATGGGACAGAGAGTTGTCATCCTATAACAAAAACTGCCTGACCAAGGATCTTCATGGCAGGATCACCAGATAATATTTTAATGAAATTGGCAGATTTAGAAACAATAAAAATCAATGGAAATTGCACTGCCATGGTAAAGCTCCAATTGCCCCTCATTTGCAACCCAATTCCTTTGCCTGTTTTCCTTTTTGCTTACATGTCCCTCTTTTTGATCTGTATGAAAAAAAATAATGTATATCAAGAATAGGCATTCTACTATACAAGCTTTTATCCAACCTCTAAATGATTGCATTTGTTAAACTGAAAAGCCAGTAAATGTTGGTGAAATAAACATCCAGGAGTCTACCAATAAAGTCCTACTTAATAAGTTTTCATATTCCTGATTCTGGGGGCATAGCAGGGTGGTGTTTGGTTACATACCTTTGCCTAAAGACGTCCCTTCCCTATCTAATCTCCTAAAATTGGGAGGTTTGGAGCCTGGAATGACGTCCCCATGGCAGTAGGCACAACTGACGAAGAAAACTGCCCTGTGCCAAAGACCGCATAGACGCTTTGCAAACTTTTTTTTTTTTATCAGATCTCTTAGATGATGTTTTTGTTTATAGCCTCAAAAATTCTTTGTGTTTTGTGAGTAATATTATGTGTTTCTGGAGCACAAATTAGCGGGGTGACGAGCATGTTGACAACAGATTAAGCAGCAGCGTTCAATGTCAGCTACCAGCTGCAAGATGAGGCAAATACGCTGTACGCCGCTATTGATGGAAACAAAGACTGTATAATTTTCCTACTACTCATTACTGATAAAGCTCTTGAATGCTCTACCAAACAATAACAATGCAGTCATGTTTATAAGAAAAAATGATTTCAATGGAATTTGTTTAATATGGGAAAGAAAAAACTAGTGGTTCTAAGTGGGTATATTTATGCTGTACAAGTTTGGTACTTATTAAACTTCTATGCGTGGGGCCCTGAATATAGCGTATTGTGATTTGCAATTTTGCATGAAGGTTGACGAGATTGGAGATATCCTAGAGAAGAAAGCGATAAACTTGCAAATTTCTCCCCCAACTTTTGCTGTGCACATTTTAAATGTGAATGGAAGTTGTGTTGTAGATGTCACTATTTGGTGTCAAAGCAAGAAACCCAAAACTAATAAACCCAATCTCTAAAATTTTATATAACCTTTCACATGTTATTTTAAATATTTACAATCCAGCTGTCAATAAGATAATCGTGACATGGTGGTCCTTTTTCAGACACTTCCTGTTGTCATATATTTTACAGAAGTTGGCAGGGTGATGCTGCCATTCTGTTTATATTCTAACTTGGCACGAATTGTGTACTTTGCTGATAAATTGTCTCTACCGCGCCTTGCTACAAACTTTGTCCACTGATAACTTCAGTGTAATAGATCTTATCGCCTCTTACATTTTAGAAAAAAACTTGCTATTGAGCAACTAAAAATCGCTGTTCTTCTTCGGTCACTAATCTTGGTCTTACAACATATGTAAATAATTGTGTTCAGGGTGTTATGGCCAGTTTTCAATATTCAAGATTTGTGCTTAATACGTATTGGAGGCAGCATTAGTTTGGGAGACTTAAAACACCCACAGATTATTTATTTTTTCTTATGGCTACCTTTCCAAAGCAAGCACCCAGAGAAGGTCAGATTGGAGGTCTGAAGTGGGTGTGGGTTTTCACAAACCAATTTGGTATATAGACACAAGTTTCTGGGTATGATGGTTATTCATTATCAGGCTGTACATAGGGGGGTAACAGCAGAGTGCTAGGTGCTTTGCAGAATCAGAAGCTTGTTGGTAAACTTGCTTGTGGATAAGTATTTGTGAAGCTCTGTGTACGTGTTTTGTGTCTTCTCCAACACTGAGATCAGGAGTCAGTGTTGGTCAATATTGTATGGAATTACAAGAGATGCAGGGCAGATGGCTCACTAATAGTTGTTCTAGCCACAGGCCATTATGGCCAACCCAACAACCACAATGTTGATTTCCTACAATTTTCATGCCAGAAATACTGACGTCCTGATGCACCCTGCATGTTGTGAGGAACAGGTAAACTTGTTTGTGATTTGTCATCATTTTCTAAATGCTTTCAAATGAGCACAGCTGCAGGTCAGAGCTGAACTTCTACAACACAACTCCAACAAAGCACAGCGGTGCCTAAAGCTAACTGGAGCCATGTAGGGCTGTGATTCAGAGTACGGAGGACCACAACACTGGCGACTGGTTCCAACACTGTCATATATAAAAAGTGATACAGGAGACCCTGCCTAAGCATAAACTAGAAATCTAACTATAGCTTACACAGGACGCCTTTACTCACTCCCCAAAGCTAAGGAGAGCTTCACAGGAGCAAATGAATGGTATTGGTTGCCATTTGAGTAATCTAGTTGCTTTGCTCCCCTTGAAGAAAACTCTTCCGGGCTGCTTTCAGTTTATAGTAAACCAATATTTTCAACAGCTGTCCTCCTGAGGTCCTAACCAGCTCTTCAGACCATAACGGGAGTATGGATCAATCATTTACATCAGATAGGCTTTTGATTTGACTTGGATAGAGTTGTGGAGCATTAGGTGGTAATGCAAAATTCTGTCTAATTCTTCTACTCGTTGGTAAAAGCTTGGTCTGCAGCCTAAAGAATACTGATCTGATGAAAGAAAAACTAGGCTGCCATTGCTATCCTTATATTATATTATTAGTTGTCTGGCTGTCTTCCTACCTCTTTCTCCAACACCTTGAACTTATGCAGTTAGAGTCCCTGTCACTCTGCTCATCCAGACCCCGTGTTTATGGAAAGCTTGCCTACCTACCCACCCAAATCGCCACCAGTCACCACTAATTTGCTTCTTCCCTTCTCACTTTGAGGTGATATTGTTCCCTTACTTATGTGACAGTTAACAGCTAGGCTCAATATAATGGAAGGGGGGCCTATGTTTCACTATACATGGAAGCACTATGTATTCTGCACCGTGCCTTTAATGCGGCAACAACTGCAGAGGATTACTGGAAAGGCAATTTTAGGGAACTTTGACAGGGACTACTTCCAATTTTTAAGATTTCTCATCTGGATCCTGGTTTCAGAATACTTAGAAAACTGAAATCCTAGTGTCCAAATAACAGCCAGGCAGCTATAATTTTAGGAAGGTTAGAAATTGCAGTCCCTATATTTCCTTTAAGACAGGTTTGCTTGATAGAACGCCATGACAAATGGTACAATGAGCATACTCCCAGATCTTGGTTGTTGTTGGATGCACTGCGGGGAATATTGTTCTCCAAACTTTACACACAAATTAAAGTTTAGTGGTGGGAACTTGTGCACGGATGGGGTGGTGTAGATATGAATTCTCCTATTGTGAATGGCATTGTGATTTTCAGCACAGACTCTTGTGCAATCAACAATCCATTTACAAATAAACCTCTATTGCAGAATTTTAGTGCTATTTTATTCTTGGTTTAATTTCTTCTGTAATCTTGTAATTATTTATAAATCCTTGGTAATTTTGTATCTTCATTCTGGATGGAAAGCTCATGTATACATATGCAGTATTTTCCCTGGGTGGGAAGAAGCTGTAGGTGGGTTGCAGCCCCTTTATTGTGACAGAACTCTTCAGTAACCAACCAAAACAGCCAGGTGGTTACTGAAAAGTTCTGGGTGGTGCGCCCAGCTAAAAGGGACTGGGGAGAACACTGCATATCGGACTCTTATGGATTGCCGTTGCATGCAGGTCATTGGGTACAGAGAGACATTTGTATTGGAGGATAGGCATGTTAGACAGGTGCAGTGAATCGCCTGAACACTTTTTTTTTTTTTTGTTTTTGTTCATCACTTGAGTAGGGATTTTTGAATCTCTGTGTGTGTTTAATGCGTTCAAGGTCTGGTTGACGTTCTGTGTTTGCTGAACCTAGCTCAAGTGTCTACAGCTGTGAGCATGTTTAGGTTCACAGCGGGCAGGGTTATGCGGTTCTTTATGAATTGAATGTCAGATGTTTGAATTGATTACAAAAGCTAAACAGCAAAAACTAGTACTAGTAACTTACATACCAGAAAGCTTGTGTTTGACAAACTAAATTCCATTGTATGTGCCTTGCTTGTTTATACAAATTCTGCTCACCAAAGTGTTTTTGGAGACCTGTCCATCACGCCTATGTGAGCTTGTGGAGCATTTCATGTGTATAAATATAAGGTTGGCCCCTTATAATGGCTTCTTTTTTTCTAGAAAGGCTTTCCACAAGATTCGGAGGGTGGTTTTGGAGATTGTAGAGGTGTAGTTGGTTCAGGTACTGATGTCAGATAATAAGATCTGGTATAGTGCTCTTCTCTAGCAGTGTCTATTTGTTGTCTGTGCTGGATTTATCTTCTGTGTCTCCTTCTTTAAATTTGCAGATAGCCAAATGATCATTGATGTCCGTGGCAGCTGGCCTGAGAGGCACAAGTTGCTCATGGTCCTAGGTAGTCCTGAAGCAACTCTGGTTGAGAACACTGCTATAAAGCATCGTTTATCTATAGGGAAGCCTGAGATAATTTTCAGGTCTTGGGGAACCCCTGTAAAAATTAATAACTGGAGATCAGTAAGAAGAATGTCCTCTACTTTGAGATTCTTCTTGTGAACCAAGTGGAGGTTTATAATTAAACCTAAAAAAGTTGGATATCCTGACGCTAAGCTCTGCCAAGTGATGTTGGACCCTAAACCATACAGGCACTATCCATAGAATGGTCTATCCGTAAGCGCTCAAGGGACCCCTTACAGCCTTTTAAGGGACCCAAAGGTTTCACAGAACCCTGGTTAGGAATGGCTGCTGTAGAGTATTACTTGGCAGCTTTTAATCTCTAAAAGCTGACATCACATCCAAGATGGCCCAGCAGTCTTTTTTTTTTTTTTTTTTTTTTTTTTATACGTAGACTTTTACAGTTAAAAACAAAAATAGGTTACTTGAACATATAATCCCATGTGACTGTTATTTTTAAAATCAGTGCAGTATTATCTCTAGAATTTTTTTAAGCTGAGTGTGAAGAAGCTGTAGGTGGGTTGCAGCTCCTGTATTGTGACCCAACTTCCCAGCAATCCATAAAAACAGGGTGGCTACTGAAAAGGTGCCGGGTGATGCACCCAGCCTAAAGTGACAGGGAGAACACTGGAATGGCCTGCTAACAGTATTTATAGTTTACCCTGAACTCGGTTTGTAAGGGTGTCCATATATAGTTTGGCCATATACTGGGTGTGATGACCAGGAGTCTTTAAACCATTGACCATATAGTGTATCCATCTACCTACTATGCTAGCCATCCTTTCTTTTTACAAAGTCTAAGTTGTACAGTTTAAAAAGTGTATATATACATTTAATAATGCAAGCCTCAGGATATGGTACTCTGTAGAACCTAGAGATTTAAGTCAATACTGTCATTAATTCTTGAATGGCTGGTTCTCCTTTTATGCCTTGGGGCTTTTACAGGTGTTGGGAAACTTGTGACATAATGGCAAAGCTGTGCCACCACATCTGCAAGCTGCGCTTCACACACCATCTGCTGCCATTACAAATCATACTGTGCACCGAGTATTATTATGTAACGCTGAGCTCGTGTTTTTCTTTCTGTGTTTCAGATATAACTTACCTGCGCTGCTATAGGTTTCATTCCGGCATCTTGGTGCGAGTTGTCGACCGAGAAACATTGCCGTCATTATGAATGAAGTAGCGATTGTAAAAGAAGGTTGGCTTCACAAACGAGGTAAGATGTCAATTCTTAGTGCACTGAAAATATGTTTTAAGCTATTAAAAGTGGAATCCAATGCCAGTAACGTTCCAGCTCCTCGTGAAAACCTATTGGTGCTTCTTTTTTCAGCATGGAGAACTTTAAGCTACATAAACACATAAATCATATGTTTTTGGAAACAATATTTCATGATCATTTCCAGTGACACTAGAATGAACATGCACTGTACATAATGTAGCACTGTTCAGTTCTGTGCATAAGGAAGGGGAAAGGGCCAGCGGGAGGCAACCTGCTGCGTCCTCCCTAATAGAAAATGACAGAGTTCATCCCTGGTCAGCATTTGCTTCAGGCAACAATTATCTAGTGTGTACAATGAACCTGAAGTCCCTGTTGGGGAGATTCTCCTCACTTTCATTTTCTCCCCGACCAGGTGTGTGTAAATAGAAATTATAGGGAACTCGGGTACCTATCCCTGATATTAAAGTATGTATAAATCTACAGGAAAGCTGTCAGCATAGTGCCCTGCTAGGGAGAACAGTATTTTGGGTAAATTATAGTTGTTTTTAGCTATAAAAATAACCATAATAACATTACAATACAAAAAAAATAATCTTGCACGCAATTACTTTGTAACCCTGAAGCTACTTTAAATCTTAAACAATGATCATTAGCTCTCCTATAAAGTTGTAGCTGGGAAGGAAGATCTGGAATTTGTGACTGCATTAGCCATTCAGGGTTCATTATAGTCTGTAACAAAAGTTCAGAGGGCAATCAATCCACACTTCACACACAGCTAAGTAAATGTTTCCTACTGCACAGAGGGGGGTCTGTGACCAGTGACAATCTGAAGCATAGCCTTCAGCAGCACTTTCTCTTGGAGTTTTATTTAATGGTGTGGAAAAGTCTGCATAGAAATGGACAATAAGAAAGGTATATAACAAATCCTATTTGTGCAGAATGTTCTGCATCCGATCCGCAGAGGTCAGAAGTCATGAGGCCTCTGTGTAGGCAGAACACTTTGTTAAAAGTTCCATAACCTGGAGCTGAACCATTTTGATTTGGTCATTGTTGAAATGCTGACCGTCGCCTATGGATCTGTTCTGGCGACTCCATGAACATTGAACAATCGTAATGAAAGAGAAGGGGAGAGAATGCAGCGGGGTGCCGCTCTGTGGTTCTCCCCCTCCCCTCTCCATAGAGCAGATCGGCGCTGTATGTGCAGCGCTCATTTACGCATCATGCAGTCTTGTCGTTGGAAAGGGTCGGGAAAGATCCTTTCCAGCGACAGTTATTGCGCGTGTGTATGCAGTGTTCATGCATAGGGTGGCCTCACTAATAAGGGGCAGTAGACAGCTCACCTGGAGGTGATGCCCACACGTTAGCCAGACTGGTGACTGGACTATTCCATGCTTTAGAACAGCCAGGCCAACTCCAGTCAATGATTGGGCATTAAAGTAGCAGGAACAGACTGATAAGGTCAGCTCTCCACTTTCTACTTTTTGTATGAATGTCCCTTATGTAGCACACTTGAGTTGCGCCAAGTCTGTTTTGCTCTGCAGTAGACTTACAAAAGACTGATATCAAATTAGATTTAGTTACTGTACTAGCTGTGTTATTATTATTTTTTAATATTTTGTTTGGCATTTAGATATATATGATATAAAGTTTCTATATGAGCATGTTTTTGTGTATGGTTTAATTTTATAGAACATGTCAAAATGATCTAAATTTACCAAGCAGAAGTAAACACTGAACCTGATTGCTGAGAAATAGGCTTGTAGCTGTTTTCACACTATAAAAATAGAAGACCGGCCCCGGTGTCACAAGATTTCATTTTCTTAGTGAACAACAACAGAACAACTCATGTAATGCAAATAAGGGCTGCCCTTTATTATAATGAACAGCGGGAACCCGAAGTAAGCCTGGACCTCGATTTCATCGATCAGAATTTAGGTCTATAATTGAATGGCTGCATACAGGCTCCAGCAACCCATAGTCCTCTCTTGCTTTTTCTGTGGGCACTTTGTCACTAGGGCAGCGTGTTCAGGCCTGCTTTGGGACTCAGAAATCCCTGGCATCTGTGGTCATTTGCATCCCAGAGATCATTTAAAAAAAAAAAAAAAAAAAAACTGCATCTTCACATTTGACAGTCCTGCTCACTGAGCCCCCATTCATTCCATATGGGGCTACCACAGGGAGAAACTACTTGTAGCATCTCCCCCGAGTCAATGGTTCACGGGCATAAGAAAAAAGTAACCTGGCAGATCCATGAACAACAAATGATCTTAATGAAAATGAAGGGCACATAATGCAGTGGGGTGCCGCTGTGTTGTTCTCCACCCTCCCCATAGAGCAGAACGGCATTGTATGTACAGCGCGTGTTCAAGACATCTACAGTCTTTTGTAGTTGAAAGGGATTGTAAAAGATCCTTTCAAACTACAAAAATCTAACGTGCACACAGCTTTAATCATACAGTAAAGTAATACCACTTATAATCCAATGGACTGTGGGGAAGACTTGCTGGGAACATTTGGGTGGACTCGGTAAGGTTTGGAAAATCTATCAACTTTGTATTACTTGCCTGCTTTGGAGAATCTTCGTTTAATGTTTCGTCCAGAGCATAACAAATGCATTACATTTTGTGATATCAGACTGCAGTCCCATCCAGTGGCTCTGTAAGTGTTTGTATAACTCTAACATTTTAATGTCTTACTTTAACATATCTGATGTTCCAGGGTACTTTATTACTGTACTTTCCAGTGTTATTTAAAAATGAAAGTGAACTTATCACTTTTTATCAGCCTAATGCTGCGGAGAAGGAGGTTGTTGAGCCATATTGGCGTGTGTTCTCCCCATAGCTAAGGAAGAACAATCTTTCTGCTTCCACAGTTCAGTCATAGTTTCCTATGCTGTGGATTATGGCGGTAAACCTTCCAATGCTGCAGCAAGTTCCTCTGCAGTGGTCCGTTACTCGAGGACAGTGTAAGAAATTACTCGCTCTCCTAGAACTATGCATGACACAATTTCCTGTTTTTGTTGAACTGTTTATAGCTTCACATGTGAAGGAAGCCCTGAGACTAACACATTTCCAGAAATTATGCAGCCATGGAAAAGACATTTACAAGGGGGAAAAAATAGAATGGGTTTAAAGGTATGGGTTTGTTTAACTCATCTGTACAATCCTATTTACAGTATGCAATGTCATCAGCATAATGTGTAACTGTTTAAAAAGCAATTCCAGACATCATACATAGTAATGATATTCTGCAAGCAGTGTTGGAGGCAAAAATGCCTAATTTATGAACCAGATTCCATAGAATCTCAAAGGGTCACTGGGAGGGTATTTCCTAGAGTCTGCTGCTGTTTTATCATTCACACTTACAAATGCAAGATTATCCAATCCATATCAAATGTTATAGTAGTTTACTGACACTAACACTTTTGTGTATTTCAACATGGTAGCAACAGTTATATTGTAAAGCCCATTGGGTGTCCAGAAATATAAATATTTGCGCATTTTAGCTTAATAGCAACCTATTGGAAGCTCCATCTATGGATCTTTGTATTGTATGTATAGCACCATGTGATATATTGTCAATATATAATATAGAAGCTTCTCTTCCAAAAAGGTGAGCATGGCCTAACATTTGGTGGATGTGCCCTAGAAAATAGGTGTGGGCAATGCCCTTTTCTTGGTTCTGGTGATAATATTATGATGGTTGAGCCCTTGTCCTCATGTGGGTATCAGTGTAGATCTGTAGTGATGGGATCCGTTCCCTGATTGTGGTATACTTTTGGTTTTAAAGCTGACTGAAGGACGAGCAGCATGATTCTGGTTACGTGTGTTGCCATTCAGAAATGACTCTGAAGTTTGTTATCATAAATTAACCGCATTAACCATAGAATAACAGAGAAATCTTCCATGAAGGGCTTCTCAGAAAAATTCTGTGGTTTTCGTTATCATTGAGCAACTTATGGCAGTAGTAAATACATCAGTATATATGCTACAATCATTCAGAAATGATGAACAATCCTAACTGCCTGGCTGTCATGCTGATCCAGCAGCTTCTGTACTTATAGGGTGACCCAAAAGAAGCATGTAGATAAGAAATACTCTTGTTCTGGGTCAGTAGTGTGTTATTTGGATGAACATGATGGCCGGTCATGTAGCATTTTTTTTAGAAGAGTTTATTCTGAGTTGAGTACATATATTTTTTTCACAATGGGTTTTCTTAAAAAAGATACGTGTATATTAAGGGACAATATTTATTGTACAGTGCTGTGTATTATGTTAATATATACATATTATATGAAAAAAATGTATCCCCCCCCCTCTGCAGCAAACGGGACAGTTAAATGCTATCCAAGAAGCTGCTGGGTATTACTATGTATGTGGCCTGGCTACATGGGAGTGATAACCGATAAAGCTTCAAATATGCATACATTGGGAAAAATATAACATAAGGTTACTCATTCCTAAGTCACATGATCTTTGCTAGTTTACAAAGGTTGAAAAAGTCCAAAACCACTAGGGAAATGGATATATGCCAGATAAAAACCCTATAGACATGTGGGCACAAATACCAACGAAAACTTGAATCTACTCAAAACTAATTAGAACTAAAGAAAAAACAGAGTGAATATCCAGTAACATGTCATTTATTTAGCAGTTGGTTGTAGAAATACCTTGGATTGGGGGCTTTTGAAAGTTGATATTTAGAATGTAAATTCCCCTTGAACCAGTTGTTCCGATCACCCACTGCATAGGCCACCCACCTGTACATTGCACACATTCATTTACCACCCACCATATATTTTGTATGTTTCTTTAACCTTATGGAAACTGTAGACCATAACCTGTGCCACTTTACTGGTCACCCACTGCTAAAGCAGAGCAATCACCACGTATGCCAGTTGTGCAAAAGGGGCCATTACAAAGAGTAGACCAGTAATGACGTTTTAATATTTTATTTTTTTTTTTTTTTGGGCAAGGAGAATACAGTGGATTGTATTCATTAATAACTTGACCACAGTGCTATATATGTAATGGTGCTCATCACTAAGCAGAATACCAACTTTGTCCTATAATACAAGTTTGACCTATATTAAATCTCCCTCATTTAACCCTCCAGCAGTGCAACCTGTCTTGAAAATGCTTACCACCTTCTCAGTTTCACCAATCTTCACTATGCAGCCCTGACTGACACGGCACAGCGTTTGCAGCAAAATTATTCTCCTTGGATTCTATAGGTGCCCATGCCCACTGCAGTCCCTACAGATGAGCAGCTGTACGGGTAATCAATAGAAGTAAACATGGCATGGTGCACTTAAAAGGACCTGGAAGGGATGTTGTAACAATGCCTGGAGGGACAGCATAGTAAAGTTAGCTGGAATAGTGTGGGAAGGTAATTATCCTATCAAGGAGAAGATGGGGTTCATGTAGGGACAACTTTACTACAGGTAGAGTTGTCCTTGCTGAAGCATAACATATTATTATTATTATTATTATTATTATTATTATTATTATTATTATTAATAATATTATTTTGTGACACCATTGGAGATATTTTCCTATGTTTTCTGTACCTGTGACATCACAGGAGGGTGCACTTGAATCTTAGGTTACATACACACGTCAGATGATTCTTGTTCCGTTATCGCGTCAGGGCTTATCGGACAAGAATGTGATGTGTACAGCAGTTGTCTGACGACGTTCATTGAGTTGTCCTAGTGGATCGACGAACGATCGTAACGCAAGTCAAGGGAAGAGAGCGCAGGGGGGTGCCACTCGTTCTCTTCCCTCCCCTCTCCGCAGAGCTGAATGATACTGTATGTATAGCGCTTGTTCATGCATCTTTCAGTCTTTTGTCATTGGAAAAGGATTGTGATAGAATGTGTGTACACAGCTGGTAGTTATCTTATTAATTCTTGCAGAATGCAGAGGCTGCCAGGCACCAAGCATTTTGAGCATTTGGTTAGTAATTGGGGAACTGGATATAAGCCAGATGCATGTAAGCCAAAGACAGAAGAATCTGTGACCTATATGCAAACTAGAAATATATTAGCATGCAAACCACAAGTATTCAGTGTAATAGGATATTTGAAATGGTCCCACAATAAAGTAAAACCTGCGTCGGTCCTGGCTACAAGCCCTTGCCTGAAGAACCTGGGAAAACTATATATTAAGGCAGGCATTCTTAACCAGGGTTCCATGGAATGTTTGAGTTACTTCAGAGGTTACTAGAGTTTGTTTTGGGTTTATTTACATCCCATGTGATGGTGACTTCATAGCATTGTGACTGATGTCACTTGGCAAGTCAATCTTTCTGCTGACCACCAATGTCAAGTGTATTTGTTTCATTGACTTCCTGTGGTTTTAGCAAGTGTTCCCCAAGACCTGGAAATATTATTAAGGGTTCATCAAGAGTAAAAAGGCTTCAGATACAGCAAGCCAGTTGCTTCTTCAATGCCTGACCATCATCTATCCACAGTGCTAATAGAGTATCATTAAAAAAATCCTTCTTAAAAAAAAATTGGGTGGGTTTTGTAAACCTAAACCAACCAAACCCAACAAAACATTTTAAAATAAAATATAGTTTTACTTGTGCATTTGTAGCCCTTTTGGCAGTCACTGGTTGAACTTTGTGTTGTTGCTTGAGCATCATATCTGTGATCCCGATGGACTGATTTAATCTGGAACTGCTGTTCTATCAGCACAACTTCCTTTTGGTAATTTAGTTACAGCAGCCAATGTTCTCTGCTCTCCAGTCCCCGCAGGAAGCAAGCCTTGGCATGGCTCTGTGGGTGAAGGCAAAACATTGTCAGGAGGGAATTTATTGCAGCAGTTAGCTGAGATTTATTCAGAGGAAAGAAAAACAATTTCGTAGATGAAATATGAAATTTTTCATTAAAGAAAAAAAAGTAACTGCCACAGTTGATCACTCCTCCTGAAAACACCATTTCCCATGTCTGTCATGCCAATCCAGCATTGCCGGTACTTTCTGAAAGCCTAACTTGTAACAGGTATGCAGTTTGGGAACAGTGGGAACAGAACATTTTTTTTTTTTTTTAAATCAGACATGTTATTTAAAGCTAAAACAGTTTACAGTAAACCTGATTATTCCCCTGATTCTCCCTTCCTATTGTGTGATACTTCCCCCACCTCCTAAAATGTAAGCTCTTTGGGGCAGGGTCTTCTCCTCCTCCTGTGTCTTTGTCTGTATCTGTCAGCAACCCCTATTTAATGTACAGCGCTGTGTAATATGTTGGCGCTATGTAAATACTGTTTAATATTCATGTCTCCACTGCACAGCTTTGTAACACATTAGGTACAATCAGGTCTTGATTTGTTTGCATGACCGCCGTGATCCTGGAATTGTTCAGAGCAGATCGCTTCCGGGTTCACATGCAATAAACTGGATCAGCTAATTAATTTTTGCTGACCCTTCCCCAGCTCAGCCGCCCTGAACACCTCTCATTATCCTTATCTCATGTGGTAGCACTGAGATAAATATTTTTATAATGAATTCCTGGCACATGTAGTGTTTGGGGTTAACCACAGGGGAGTTTAAAGTGTGGGAAACTTTTAAAATTTTGGTTATCAGAAGAATGCAAATTGGAACATTTCTTCCGGTGGCAAGTGCCTAAAAGGGAAATTCCCTCCTTTTGGAGAAAATGTCTCTCCCTTTTGGTTTTTAAAGGACATACCGTAAATTTTTTAATTTTTTTTCTATTGAAAATTTGATTTTAGATATATTATATGTGTATTTTGTGTAGTCGGGTTGCATAGCTTTTCCTTCTGCTCTTGATACATAGGACTAGCATGGAATTTTTATACATTCAGTATGTGAAGAATGGAACTGAGGGATACTTGGGGGAGGGAACACACTGCCCAAATGTATGCAAACATTTAGCGTATATTTCACTTTAAACTGGTATTAAACCTGTGCATCACCTTCAAAGAAAAACACAATTTAGGGCTCCCTTACACCTTTTTGTGAGCTCCAATGCAGTAAGCAAAGGCATCAAGGTAAAAAAAAAAAAGACCACTGCAGGATGTCAGGTCCCTATTCAGCCCCTTCTTTTTGCATGTCCTAGCCACCCTCCTCTTCTCTTGTGGGTGTGTCTTATTACTTTCTGTGCTGACCCAACTGCTTTGCCCCTCCCCTGACCTTCCTACATAACCTTGGATGGGAGGGGGGTTAAATAGGCAGTGTTGCTTCTTTCTCTCCCCTCTATCTCAGGACACATATTTCCTAGTACCATTATCAGTACTTTGTAAGGCATTGTCCTGAAATATGTGAGAAAGTCAAACCCAAGGAAAGCGTCCCATTCATGAACAAATTGCGTGCCGTTTTTCCAGTCTAATGCTTTGTTGCAGTAGTAATGCCTACTTTATACCCCCTGAAGAAGTCAGATAGGTGAAGCGCGTTTGAAAACAAGACGTTATTTTCGGCTCTTATGTTCAATACATAAATGTGTGATGTGTTAATAGTCTTCTGTGGACATGGCTATGTTGGTATTTATTGTGAATTTTATTATATTTAAATTAATATTTTATTATGCCTAAAAAGCCGCTTTCATTTATTTTGTGTTTTTTTATTTTTATTTTATTTTTTTTTTTATTGTGCTATTACTCTTGGGGTGTGGAATGGTAATTAATTTGTACCAATAGGTAAGCTCTCTTCTCACAAATTGTGCTTATATTCACCATACTGATGTTTAATACATTAGAACCTCAAAGCCCACCTAAAATTAAAATTGAACAGGACAAATTGTTAAAGCCATCCAGTGAACTAGTGGTAATTAGCTTTTGGAACTGAACTTTACAAACTTGTAAATCTATTGTGTATTCTGTGGATTAAATTCTAGGAGATGAGGACCTCTCATGCCTATTTGTTTCCTGTTAAAAGATCAAAGTGCTACAATTACTCATCATAGATTTCCTGTGACTCGGACTAGACACATGGCTTCACTATAATACAGGGGTGCTGGGAAATGTAGTTTGACATCAATCTTTTGTCTTACTTTGGGTGTCACACGGTCATGGTCAGATTCACTCACTGGCTGAATCAAGAAATGGGAGTACATAGACGTAATGCAATGTGCAAGCACATCCGATTCATTACATAGATAATCTGTCCACTCCTTTTGTCCTTCTACACATGTTTTGTATTCACTTATGGAATTTACCTTGTTGAATTATGAGTTTAGTTGGTCTTGGAGGGATTATTTGATATAGTCTGGTAACTAAATAGAATCTTCATATGAAGATTTAGAAACAAATGGGAAGAGATGACACACATGGGACTACTGCGCCCTTTACAGCATGCTGCTTGATGTAAACTTTTCGCAGTACTGAAGTGGCTGTTGTACTTAGAAGGGAAAATCCAAACCTTGAAAAACTTGAAAAGTAATTTCATGCAAAATTATGCAGATAGAAGATTGACATCTAGAGAATGTTGTACCCTCAAAATGCAGGTTGTGTTATCTGTAACGGTATGAGTATTAGTGGATGAACGTTATAATTTTTTTTAACCACCCTTTACACAATTTACTTTTGTTTAAAAGAAGAAGAAAATTTCATTTAATTAATGATTTTACACATGACCAGTCCTCCGGTGCAGTGGTGGAGTTAGTGATCAGCTTTAAAGGAATTTGACAGCTTCAGGGTGCCTGTGGCATAGACAGGTGGAGACATCACGGAGTACAGTAAGCTTTACACCAAACTTTTTTGGCACATCAGCCTCCTGCTATCTTCTGTACAGCGTCCCTAACATAGGGAGAAGATACAAGGAGCCAGTCAGGTGTACTGCATTAGGAAGGTTGCTGGTAAGAGTCTCATCTCAGTCACTCTGCAACCTTCTATCTATGTGCTGCTTTTCCTTTCACTGTCCACCCACAATTTTATGGTGGGAAGGGGATGTGTAAATGAAACTGAAACCACACTAGAGAAAGATCAGGTCCCCTCCATTGCTATACTAAGCTCTTCTGTGTGGGCTAAAACTGTAAATATCAGGATGATACAGACAAAAACAAATTTTCTGCAGGTAAATCTAATCCCATATAAATATATTTTAATTTTTTTTTAAATCTTGGGTTTGAGCAGCAGACAGGGTAACCTCCATGTGGATCTTAAAGCCTAATTGGTAATTCTGTTCATGCAAGAAGAGCATAGAAACAAATAGCAGCGCATCCCTATCTCTTGGAGAGAAGGCTTTATTTATCAACCTAAAGGGTATGATTGGGACAGATTTATACTTCTCACTTGCATTTACATATAACAAAACCACATGCAAATATTGACTTCAGAAAAAGCTTAGTTTTACAGTATATAGTATACAGTGGGTCTAGATTTGGGGTATGCCCATGAATGTTCCTGCATGGCAACCAAACACTCACTCTGCTTCGTTTGAGCTGCAACAAGTGTGCTTTTAAAAGGGGGTTAAGTGTTTTCTAAACATGACCTTCTATGCCCTGTATAGGGCAGCACAATGGCTTAGCACTTTAGCCTTTGCAGCGCTAGGTCCCAGGTTTGAATCTCAGCCAGACCACTATCTGCATGGAGTTTGCAGGTCCTCCCTGTGTTTGCGTGGGGCTTCTCTGGAATACTCCGTTTCCTCCCACATTCCGAAAACTTGTCCATGTGCTGATAATAGAAGATGGCAAAATGACATATAAGTTAATCTACTTTTAAGATACGTACATATGCCAGCATGTGCACAGTGGTCCCCCATCATTGAATAGCGATGACTGCTTTCCTTTCCTATCATAGAGGATGCAAGATGCCTTTTGCTCACCGTCCATAGTACTGAACAATGTTGTGTATACAGTGCTTGTTTGCTCTACTGTTGCTGGAAATTATAATAAAAGATTGTTTCTAGCAACAGAAACCTATTGCATGTATGTAGTTTTAATTTACAGTTACCAGCTGGGAATAAGGACTAAATTTAATACAGAAAGGTCTATTCCCTGGTGGACAGAGCTGTGCTGTGTGTAGCACATATGTGTCCATCTCTGATCTGGATGGACAGAAATACAAATCCTTTGGCAGGTAAATCCGCTCCCATATATGTTTTACCTCTGTGTAAAATAACCTTTAACCAGATTACACTATGAGGTTCCAACAATACCACTGCTTGGATGTACTGAGCCGCCCTTAAAATGTTTGTAAAATCTTTTCATTGCAAGCCTATCGGTAGTTTTCGCTTTTCGTTTTTTTTTTTTTTTTCTTGATTGACTATTTTTGTTTATGCTGAGTACACAAATGTAAATCTTCATTTTATGGCGTCAAGCTGTCAATGGAACCATCTAAACAACAGGTTCCCTTTAAGTGCCTTGGCCACGCTGCAGTAACGCTAACGAGATTTCCAGCAAAATCAGCCAAAAAAATCTTCATTTCCCATCTTAAGATTTCAGCATCTCGGTGAATAATGTCCTTTTTAGCCGGCTGGATATAGAAGCTCATAATATGAACATAGCACATTTAAAACATCTGCTTTTCCCTCCGCAACAAACTTCAGTGTCATCACAATCGTCATTTTTACTGTTATAGCCGCGTCTTCAAGTAGAGAGTCGGTGGTGGCCCAGCTCCGCCGCTATTTAAAAGAAAGTGTTCTCAGTATGGGTTATTATTGTTCTGCAAATGTCACATACATCTCAAGCAAGGCTCAGCATATGCAAGACAAACTGCTCTGAGTTTTGCAATTGTCGTTCGGGACTTTTTTTTTTTTTTTTTTTTTTGTTTTTTTTTTTGCGATTTATTTGTTGATAGTTCCTTAATGATGTTGCTTTCACAGGCACAGTTTTGCTAAATGTTGTGTAGAAAGTAAATTGTAGCAGAGCAGATGTTGCTATTTGGATGGGTGGGAGTACAATAGAGGGACAGCGACAGGCATCTCTGTCAGCTGTCTTGTGTCTCTGCAGGCCTGCTGTGTGGTTACTTTGGTGTGTAAAAACAGCTTGTTTTGCAACTGGGAGATTTGGCATCGCTCTTGGCACTGCGCCACTGGTTTAACACTGATGCTTTTATCAAGCCTTGGGAAGAAAAGAGTTTTGGGGGCTTAGAAAAAGGGAGCAGAACCCCCCCCCCTTCCTTCCCAACTACCCCCCACCCATAGCTAAAAAGCTTGCCTTTTATTTAACAGGGATGGTAGTAGCACACATTGTGCCCCGTTTTGTCCTCGAATGATCTCCTAAAATAAAATACTAAAACTTTTTGGCAAAAAGTTTGGTTTAATAAATTATTTATTTTTTATTCTTTTGATTTGGCATCTATTTAAAGTGAGAATTTTATGCTGGGTTCTCTGAGCAATTTAATTCATATTTGTTTTCTAATTTATTATTATTATTGTTTTTTTGTTAGGTGTTGAGTGTGTGTGTGTGTGTGTGTGTGTGTTTTGTTTTTTTGTTTGTTATATATATATACATACATATATTTATGTATTTTATTATATTTATATTTTTTTATATAGTATATGCAATAATTTAAAATATAAAACATGTACAAATCAAGTTGACTTTTATTTAACTTTTTGTTATTTTATACTAATTAAATATTATTATTATTTTATTTTTTTGTTTATATACAATATAGAACTATTGGGCATTTATTAAGTCTGGAAAACTCATCCTCATCCTTAAGTAAATAAATAATCACAGTAAATAGTATAGTTAATATTTGTTATTTATTGTTATTTGAATTGCATAAAATGATGGCCAACTGTAGAACATGATTTGCTTGGCAGAATATTTTCCATCATGTTCATTGCAGCATTGTAGTTTCTAAACTATAACTTTTTTTTCCATGTTTCTGCATTGAGCCGCTGTGCATTGTTTAACCCCTGTGAACTTGTCACAAAGCGCCAGGGGTATCCTGAGGGTGAGCGCTCCTTGGGTTTCCCATGCATATATTACCATTCTGTCGGTACCACCCAACCTCATTCATTGTCCTGGGAGCAGCAGCAGACAGACTCATTTGAATAAGGCGATGTTATGTGGCATGTCCAGGGACAGTCCAGCTGTTGTATCGCAGGATATTGGCAGTGCATCCTGTGCAAGGCTGATCTAGAATCAAGACAAAGAGCTTACTTAAAGGGAAAAAAAGGTCTTTTCAATGACTTCAAAAATATATGTGTGAAAGTTATCAGTATGCAGTACAAATTAATTAAGGGTACTATGTATAAGTTGTAATTCAGTATGTGAATGTAGTGCTGTAATTTTGCTCTACTTCAATCTCACAATGTAAGTCAGCCGACTTAATAACCATGCTGTCCTGATGGCCATAATTGGGCAGATTGAAAATTTGCTTACTCTTGAACAGCCTTTCTCAACCTTTTTAACATAGGGGAACCCCTAAAATAACTTCCAGATTTTCAGAGAACCCCTTCTAAAAATTTTTAAATCCACAGCTCACTGTCTATTAGCATGGTGGTCAATGGAAAGAACACTTACAGATAGCCAAAAATATAATTGAAGCGTCTGTGTTCTCTCCAGCCCCTTTTAGCCCGGGGGAAATACCTTGCACTTTTCAGTAACCAACTGTTTTTGGTAAAGTTGGGTCGCAATACTGCGACTGCCACCCACCTACAGCATCAAAAAAATTCTGGGGAAAAAAGAGTCTCTTAGACAGATGCACGAATTTCTCATTGATCGAGAAACACCCAGCAACCTTCACAAGAACCCTGGTTGAGAAATGCTGAAGCTAACCTAGTTTTCTACATTGAAATCCTAACTACAGCACTGTGTCCCTGTCCCCTCTTTTTTTAAATATAGTTTTCAAAATTGTTCAGGCCAGTCACATAACGCATGGGTTGGTTTTTCTTCCCCTCTCGGCAGGGTATTTTTTCACAGATGTGTAAAGACTGGCATTGAGAAAGTCAGCCTCAGTACATTTCAAAGGAAAGGCACCCTGGTAAACTCCTCAGGGGCGGGACCATGATACGCTGCATTTTTCCTCAGGGGCATGCCCATGATACCTGCATTTTTCAGTATGTCCTCCGTCTAGGTGATGTTAGGCATCAGTGAGAACTAAAGCTTGAGAATGTTTTGTGAGGGACAGCTCATAATTGAAAATTTGGAAATTGTACAAAAATATTTATTGAGAAGCAGAATTTTTGGTAGTAAGGGGTTTCAGTCTGTGGATGAATGTAGGATAGGCAGCATACATAATGTAGTCATGTGTCCAGAGATAATCACATGCAGAATAACTGCAACCTGTTGTTTTGATCACAAATCATTATGACTACTATGATGTGAACATTTTTTTCACTCTAAATTGGTAGTAATTCAATAAATTATGTCTGTCCATTTGTTATTTGTCTCTCTCCCCCACCTTTTTTTCTTACCTAGCAGTTTTATTGTGATGCATACCGTATTTGTTCTGTATCTGGAAAAGCAAATCTCATACACCGGTGGCAAAGTGCCTTCCTTTGTGCTGCACAGCTTTGGAAAGTGCCGAGTTTTTGTTGTAACCACTGAAACAGGCCAATGAAGCCAGAACAGGTGTTGAGCTGTTGTTTGCTTTGTGTTGGTGCTAGTGCTATTATTCTGCAGCCACGTTGACCTTGAATCAGTCTGCTTTGGTTTTTCTTTGACTCCCTTATATGCAGGAGTCCCAGCTGTTGATTTGGAAGAGCACAAGAGGGGCTCCCCTTATTACAATTCATTAAAACCTCATAAAAAAACTCTGAATAGCAAGCTTGATCTAAAATTGATATTACGATTTTCAGTGATTGCTGACAAATCACATCTCAGAGATTCTGATGACTAGATAGCCTTTAAATTCATCTTTACAAACAATTGCTGCAGCTCATTGGACGTGGAAAACCACAGCAATCGGAGGGTCCGACCATCTATTGGAACCAAATACTGGTGAACCTTATTTGGTGGTCTGATGCATGATTTATTGGTTGGAAGGGTTCTTCTATACCAAAGCTTTCATCCAAACTCTAACTTGTGCATTTGTTATCTTGAAAAGCCAGTAGTAAGGAAAAATATTGTTTTTGGTTTAGCTATTCTTTCTTCATGCTCCAAGTTTGTTGGGATGTGATGATTATGTCCTGTTCCCCTTTTCTTAGAGAGTTGGGAAGTATTCACGCATTTTGTTTAAAATGCTCACGACAGATGTGAAGTGCTGGGTATTTTGGTGCGGGTCCGGTTATGTCTGGTGTCCTTAAAGCCCCCTTTCCCCATTCCCTAAGGACAGAAAAAGCTAGCAGATGATTAACCTTGTCAGCATCTATGTAAATCTAATAAAGCATTTTCCATTGGAGTTGGCTTTTAGCATCCCAGTTTTAGCACAGCAGGGGACCTTTTTAATTGCTCTGTCTGGTTCCTAACACTTCTTCTTTATTTCCACAGATGTTTAGAAAGTAATTCATTCAGTTGTATAGATATACAACACTTGTGCTTTTTTCCAAAAGGTTTTATATATTTATCTGATTACATTTTATATAATTTGGAGAATAAAGTGTCTGTTCTGTATTAATAGAAGAAAGTCCTTCTTTCAGTGAATGGACCCAAGCAGGAAATTACTGCAAACCCATATAGAGGAAAAAAACATCTTTTTAATTCAAAAATATATATAAAAACATATTACCACTGCATAAAATGTAATCAATAAAAGGTCAAACACATGACTTTGAACCCACAATTAATCACATATATAGAATAAAAAGCTATCAAATACATTTTCTCTGCATCCTGACGCATTTCGCGGCAGCAACCGCTTCTTCAGGGGTTCTGATAGCAGAACAACAAAAACATGTATTCAAAGTACTATTTAGTAGTAGTAGTATAAATAGTGCTTTGGATACTTGTGTTTTTGTTTTTTTTTGTTCTGCGATCAAATCATCTAAAGAAGCAGCTGCCGCCGCGAATTGCATTCGGTTGCAGGGAAAATGTATTAATAGCTTTTTATTGTATATGTGAGGAATTGTGTGTTCAAAGCCATGTGTTTGGCCTTTATTGATTTAATGCTAATATCCTATTTTAATATATATTTTTGAAATAAAAAGATGTTTTTATTCCTTATATGACTATGCCAATAATTTCCAGCTTGGGTCCATTCATTGAAAGTAGGACTTTTTTTCGTCTATTGTTTCTTTTGGGACATGGCATTGTTTGCATTATCCTTGAAAAAGATTTTTCTCTGTGTGTGAATTGCCTGCTCTTTTTTATACTGTTTATATATTGATGAGGTCTATTGGTACTCCATTCTTCTAGAAACGGGACAGCTCTACAAATAAAGGGCTGCCACCAACTTTTAGGCCGTAAATCATGCAAATTATTTCAAAAGCCCAATAAATAGGTTTGTATTAGATTTATGTTGGGCACTACTGTTGGAATTCCTAAAATGCGTCTGAAGCCAAAACTTTGGGAGGAATGAAACCAACTGTCATGTTTTTTGTTTTTGCCATCTGTGTCTCCCTGGGGAGATGTGATTTTAGTTGCAGCACTGCACTGAAAACAGCTGCATTGGGCTCTCAACAATTAAAAACAATTTACTACCTTGCTGAAGGCAGCTTTCTTTGTGGTTTTTGCTTGCTGCACTGTGATGGACTGTACAGTCCTCCAATCAAAAGTCTGCTGAGAAAAAATAGAGTAATGTATTTTATTTTTTAAATATTACGTTTCACGGCACATCCTGTGCATAACTCTATTTCCAGCTCATTGCTAGTGTTACCCAAACATATCCAGAGCTGAGTAATAATGGCAGAATAGGTACATTTTATGTCTCTTACTCTCCACCATTCTTCACCAGGATTCTGAGGAATCAGAGGGGTTCCTGAGGATTGCTGAGGGTTCCTTAAGATGTAACTGACTTTCCATTTTATGATGTCTGCAAAGTCCTGGGCGGCATCACACCAAATATATTTTTATATGTCTGTAAGAGTGGTATTCTGCCCACCACAGTAATGGGTGCATTCTTTGCACTGGATGCCATTGTGAAGCATTTTGTCCGACTGACCCCCAAATTATTGGTTTTGGGGGTCCACTAAAACCTTAAATGTATTTGAAGGTTTACTCTGGGCTAGAAAGTTTAGAAAGGCTGGACTAGAACCTAGAACTAAGTAATAGATCCAATCGCCTACATATGTCCTACATATATATTGGCCGCAATTTAATAAAGCTCTCCAAGGCTGGAGAAGATACTTTCATCAGTGAAGCTGGGTGATCCAGCAAACCTGAAATAGATCTGGTCCAGGATTCCAAACATTTGCTAGCAAATTACTTACTAGAAATTAATTCCAGGTTTGCTGGATCACCCAGCTTCACTAATGAAAGTGTATCCTCTTCAGACATGGAGAGCATTATGTACACATATGATTTCTTTAGGATTCATAGTGTCTTTGTGCAAAAGGACATAGGCCAGCCTAAGGGTTTTTCCACCAGTTTCCCTTCATTTCTATGCCAAAAAATTGCAAGTTGGTGGCCTCTATGTTTAGCAGCATCAGCCTGGTGGGTCCTTTTTTTGTTCAGGGAAAGTACTCCGTTGTGCTGCAGCTGTGGTACAAGAATACAAGTTATATCTGGTTACTGAAGTGAGTGTGGATCCCCCACCCCCAATTCCATATGGTGTTACAGGGATGGACAGAACCTTCCCACCTGACATCCACCACTCCGAGCTATGGATCAAATGAATTCCATTTGCTTGCCTCTGCTTCTTTCATGGTGGCACACGAGTACTTAATATTTGAACATCTAGCATGACAGATGGTCCTGCAAATGGCAAGCAAAATTCCTTGTATAGGACAACCATGCTTTAAATGCAAATATTAATAGTAAATTCTTAAGAGCTTTGAGGACTTCGGTCCAAATGTATTATTAAGCGGTGGACTGAATTATTTTAATAAATCAAACCCTTAATACATTTTCAAAGTAAAAAGTTATGTTTATTAAATTTTACTATTTGTCATTTCTTGAATATTCACACCTTTCAAGTTAGAAAGAGCTAACATAGGTAAACCTTGTCATATCATAGACATGGGGTCGATCGTGTAATGATGCAGTCCAACCATTTTAAATATGAACGGCTGTTCATAAAAAAAAAAAAAAAAAACTTCTCTGGTTATAGTTGTTCCTGCTTAATAGCATAATAAATTGCCTTTTTTTTTTAATTTTTAGAAAACCCAATGCTGATGTGCCCCTTTTTTTATAAAAATGGATACAAAGGTTTATATATTCAGATAAAGGTATTCACTGGATCAAGCAACTTGAGAAAAGTCCTTCTTAAGGTTTCCTTAGGAAAAATCGGATCCTTAACAGTAATGATTTCATCCAACATGTACACGCGCTATTTTAATATTCTTCAATTTGATATTTTTTCCCACATAAAATCTGAAGTGTGAAATATTATAAAACTGAAATTTAGATTCATAATAATATTATTATACAGTATTTTAACAGCGCCAACATATTATGCAGCCCTGTACATTAAATAGGGGTTGCAAATGACCGTTACAGACAGTGACACAAGAGGAAGAGAGGAACCTACCCCAAAGAGCTTACAACCTAAGAGGAAACATATGAAACTGGTAATTCCTTGTGGGTGGACAGACATGGCCCACTGAAATATTTAGCACCAGGGGTTTCCCAAATGTGAATCTCCTTATGGGGGTTTTCGTCGGAATTTAGGGAGAGTGAAGCTGGGATCTGTGGCTACTGGCTATAACCCCAAAGGCTTATCAGAAGTTGGAAAGTGATATGCTTTGTTTTGGATAAATTGATAAATTGATCATTGGAGAAGTGGGGCAGCTTGGGTAGAACATAAAGTCAATTAAAAGGATGGAGGTGGCTGTGCTGGGAATTGACCCGTCCTGGAGTAGTCCAATCTCTTAGCAAATCGGAGGCACATTGTTTATAGAAAGGAAATTTACTGCAAGTATTCATGTAAATGAATTGTCTGTCCAGATGTTATGGTGCCTAGGGCCTTAAATGCCCAAATAGATCTCCAGTTCTTTATCACATTTAGTCTTTTTATTATGACGGCACCAATGTTCTTCCCGGCCCCGTTTAGCTGGGCGCTCCACCTGGCTCTTTTCAGTAACCACCCAGCTGTTTTTGGGGTGGGTACTGATGGGTTGGGTCATAATACAGGGCTGCCACCCACCTACAATTTCCCACTTTTTTCCCACAATTTCTTCCCATTCGGTTTAAAAAAATGTCTGGGTTGAGCACTGCTGCACTATAACATGTATATATTATTAATTGAGATGTTCAAAAGAATTCTGTTACTTTTAGCTGTTATTAAATCCCAAGTCGATGTTGGGACTGAATGCTTACTGTATTCAGGTGAGGTTTTTAATTCAAAATAATGGTTACCCTGGATTCAGGCCCCACTGGGGTAACTGGGGTCTCAACATGGAAGAAGGCTGTTGCCAACTTGGCTTCTATTGAGGGCTTAACTTTCGTGCTTTACTTTTTGTTCAGACAATTGTACTTTTTCTTGTACTGACTTTTAATTTATGTTATGATAACATTGAAGTGTAACTAAACCTAGACCATTTTTTTTTTCAAGCAGGAAAAGATGTAATAAAATTTCTCAGAACTTTCCATAGTTGGGCAGATAAGACTTTGTGAAAAAGAAAGTGCCTAGCCAGAACAACATCCAATGTCCCGGTGGCATGGGCAGATCGGTGTCCTTTCTATGCTTATACTTTGTGAGTGAATCTTGTATACGTGAACTTGTAGAAACAGAAATATTGCAGTTGCCATTTCCTTACTTTGTAAGATACAGACCTGGAGCCTGGATGAAGGACATGTTTTTCAGGCTTTGTCAATGGAATGCTCATAGATGGGGCAGTGAGCCCAGAACAGTGTGACAGGCCCAAATTCTGCATCTTTAATACAAGTTGGCAGCAGCAACTCCCATGTTTCTTTCATCACAGAATCAAATTAAAGAAACTAAATAGGCAAATTAAAACTGTCTCCTGATATCACACTTCCATAGCAAGTTTTAGGCACCTGTTTGTGCTTGACTGGCCAAATGATAGCTGGGTAGGTAGCATTCTCAGGAAAGATCAGGAATGCCATATTCTATTGGCATAGATTTTCTAAAGCATTTATCCTGCTGGAACATGCAGTGCTTTAGCCACACGGCCTCTGCATCATTGTGTTTTGTGCACACAGCGTAATGCAGAGTATTGATGTCCTAGAGATGGAACTGTTCCCTGTTCTGCATCGGTGGCTCTTTCGACTCTCAAGGAATGCTGACTTCAGTCTGTCACAGCTGCATTGCAGGACCTCCCAGCAGTACACAGAGGCCGCTCTTTGTCAGCATCACTTTTTGCTGTTATATTTGATAGATCTAGAGACTTCTTGTATTGTCAAGGCAGCCAGATCACTTACCGGCACAGAACCAGGAAGGCAGCACGTGGTCAAAGTGCAGATCCTAGAAT
Organism: Pyxicephalus adspersus; assembly: GCF_032062135.1. NCBI lineage: Eukaryota > Metazoa > Chordata > Amphibia > Anura > Pyxicephalidae > Pyxicephalus > Pyxicephalus adspersus. Next base: position 34,365,657 of record NC_092869.1, read on the forward strand.
GGCATTGCTTTGAAGGAAGGTTGTTGGTTACTAAGGGTTAACACTCTTTGCTGCATGTTTAATAAAGTAATGTATTTGTGAATGCGGTTTAAATATTTTAAATATTGAATATGAAAACACAAAAGCTTTACCATGTTAATGTATTATTAGGTCATTTTCAGTATTTTTAATATTTTAATTATCATACAGTAATTCAGTAATTTTAATATTTGTATTCATTCAGGATTTAATATTCTCATACGCTTTCTGTTATAGGATGGCATGTATTAATATTATTATTATTACACATTATTTATATAGCGCCAACATATTAGGCAGTGCTGTACAAAGCCCAAAAGTCATGTCACTAGCTGTCCCTTAGAGGAGCGCACAATCTAATGTCCCTACCTCAGTCATATGTCATTAATACAGTCGAAGGTCAATTTTAGGGGGAAGCCAACTACCCTAACTGCATGTTTTTGGGATGTGGGGGGAAACCTACACAAACACGGGGGGGAACCTGCAAACTCCATGCAGATAGTGTCCTGGCCGAGTTTGGGAGCTGGGACCTGCAAAGTGCTGCAGAGTGCTGCAAAAGCCAGAGTGCTAACCTGAGCCACCTCCATTGTCGCAGCATTAAAAGGCTTCCAATGCAGTGGCTTTTTCAATACTGTTCTCAACGATCAGCAAACTACTTTGAGAAATGCCATGTAACTGCCTCTGGAGTGAATGCATATAGACAAGAAGCAGCTGCAGCTCAACAGCACTAAAAAAAAAAAAAGAAATTGGAAAAATTGAAAATCGGGGGGGAAAAAAACCTAATGTTACACAAGTTCTTTATATGGGGGTTTCGATTTGCCTATTTCATGTTTATGTAGTGTACGCATCATGGTTATATTTTTTAGACCCTTCTCTGGGTGCCAGTCTATGATCACATCTGCAATTGACTTTGACTTTATATCCACACACCCTGTATGGCTTATACTAGTTATTACCCTGCAGTCAGTGTTCATTCATCATGATTTTACTATATATTATACAGCCACTATAATAAAAGGAAGTTACACTTGCTGACCTCTCATTTTAAATGCTGTTATACTGATCCAATGTCTTCCTTAGATTCTGATCCACTGGCTTAAGCAGAAGTCGCTGGTCAATGACCGAGCGCTATATAGCCAGACAGCTAGAATTTTTAGGAGGTCAGCAAACGACAACTCTGTATTTTACAATTTTCATACTATATCTTGTGGACATTTCTATAGTTATACCTGGACAAACTTGGTCCTGGAAAACATAGCTGTCCAGTTTCAGTATATTTTCATATAGAGTTTTATTTAGCATGTTTAACCACACTAAATTTACTGCTGTATTTTGTAAAAATACTAAAAATGGGTGCAAATCCTGTCCCTTGAGGGGGAACGTTGGCCAGATCTAGTCTAGATGTAAATAAAATACTCTATCTACACCTGGAAACGATGTGGACACTTCTGTGTATTCGGTAAAATAGTAAAAGGTTTTGTTCTATGTTCATAAAAAAAAAAAAAAAATTAGATAAGCCACAGATACTCATTTTTGATTGGCTGCTGTACGCCACCGCACTTTACACAATGCTCCTCACCACATATCTACTTCAGTATTTACTAAAGTGGCAGATACCCTACAGAGCAGAGTGGCTGGTGCAGTGTTAGTCTATAGACCGGGAACAAAGAACCCGGATAGAGTCAGAAAAGGTCAGAATCTATTTAACCTAATGACGGGGGACCATGAAAAATGAGGGTTTCAGGGACGTCCCCTTTGTCCTACTGTCCCTCCGATTTGTATTTTCTCATGGTGTCTGCATTTCATTAAAAAGGACTTATTTTCCTCTCACTGCATACTTAGGGACAACACAGCATCTGTAGAAGAAAAAATCCAGTGATTACAGATTAAACATCGCGGTGTAAACACTGCAACCAAGAAATGTTTTTAGGAATAATGTTTAGCCAGTTTGGCAGCAAGTTTGGTTTATTCCTTTGTAACAAATTACTTTGTGTGCA
>NC_092869.1:34368218-34369518 GCF_032062135.1 Pyxicephalus adspersus
TATATATATATAAATATTTTATATAATTATGTATAGTTTGGTATATTATGCTATATTAAGTTAATTTCTGTAACAAGTATTTCTGTATATTGTACTTTTAGGCTAAACTTAAAGTTTTTTCAAATTTTAAAACATTTTTGTAAATTTCGAAACTTGATTTTCAGTGGATAGTGTTTAAAAATTGTTTATAATTTAAAAACATTCATTTTTGCTAATTTTTTCTTTTTCTTTCTTTGTCTTCCATTTGTTCTCCCTCTCCAGCAATATTTTCTGCCCTTCTGTGCTTTGACAAATTGTACTTTTTAACATCGGCCTCATTAGGATCTGGGGAGCAGAGGGAACCTGTTCAGAAGATATGATAATTAAGCAGGTGCCGGATATCGTAGCTTTGTCTGAGCGTGAGAAACGTTGCAAGTGTAGAATAGCCAGGGCACTACTTAAGGCAGAAGCATTTCTTCTTAACCTGTTGCGGGCAGTCATTGTCACACATGCTGCTGCAGGGGCCTGGGATGTGTAATGTACTGCTATCCAGCTGCATGGAAAATGAGTAAGAATAAAGCAGGGGGAACGGATTTGCCAAGGCACTGAATTAGCTTGTTGTGACAGTGGGGCTGCCTTATATGGCCCGTGAAAGGCAAAGAGCTGGGATAAGCTGTGGAGCGCCAGTCTGGTGCAGACAGTCTGCTGACTCAGGCTTGACCTCCCCATTGGGAAGCACCCTTGACTGCAGTCTAAGCCGCCTCATTGAGATTCAGGGCACAGCCAGAGCGTCCGCAGCTGTATGCTGGAGGCAAAGGCTGAGAACATATCCAGAGAGTGTCCACGAGAAAAAAAACATAACAAAAGACGTGGCCCCCTTCTGTACCACTGTGAATAGACAAACAAGGCAGAGGTCCTTGTCTGTTGCTGTGCATATTGGGAATTGCATTTGCATAATTTTTTTTCCCAAGCTGTCTAAATCCCATAATACGACTGGCAAGTGGATTTCCCCCCCTTTTTTTTTTTTTTTTCTTTTTTAGAAAGTAGGGACAACTTATATGTGGGGAAATTGGAAATTAGCTTTGTGGACGTTCCTCACTCTACCAAAGAATATTTCACAGTTCAAACTCATTATCGGTAAAATGCAATTTAAAAAAAAAAATTAACAATTTTTTATAAAAGTTAAGGTTACATTTTTTTCATTATTTAATTTGGACAATAAAGTCAATAAAGTAAGATTTAAAGAATATACAATTTTTAGATTGGGTGAGATTAGTAAAAGAAATAAAGTTACTGATAATGCAAATTTTAAATTTTTAGG
>NC_092869.1:34369688-34428348 GCF_032062135.1 Pyxicephalus adspersus
ACAGAGTTTTTTAATTTCCATTTTTTATATATATATTTTCTATGTACTGGTACAATGAGAATTTTTTGGTATTCGTAGATTGGAGTATAGACTCCCTTTCTAGGTAAACATATGTTTATGTATAAAGCTGTCCTGTGGTCACCTCCTCTATCTCTGTCCCAGGGGTGGCTATGTTGCAGCTGTTGGGAGCTGGACTGATGTCCGGTTGCTCACACTTGAAGTGGATTGAACCTGCATGCCATATGCATAGCGTTATGGACAATGTATCATTTGTTTAAATCCACTAATCCTCTTTACAATGTAATACATGTTGATCCAGACAGTTACTCCCCTGTCTTTGAGTACCATGGTTTTAAAACAATTTACCTAAAAGTCAGCTTCAGGAACTTCAAAAAAAAAAAAAAAAAAAGCACCAACTCATTCATCCGCACAGTCCTTTAATTGCTATCAAAGGAAAATATATGAATGAGATGTCTTGTCTTTTATTTCTAATTCAATTGTAAAAATTACATTGAAATTCCATTTTTTTTTTTTTTTAAGTTGTCCACAACGATAATACTAAGCGAGATGTCTATGAAAAATGTAATTTGAAAATGTCCTATTTAATATTTGAAATAATATTACTTGTATTTGTATGTTGGCCCAATCAATAAAATATTTATTAAGGTGTAAATGACATTTTCAAATTGAAGTCTTCATACAGAAGTTTACCTATTTATTTATTTTTTCCTATTTACCTACATTTTTGGCATTGTTTTAACTTCAGAAATCTAAAGAAGAGCATAGGAGGTGGTATTTTTTTCTTGATTGATTGTTTAGCACTCTTCTACTTTTGCAAGGGTGTGGCATGATTCTTGGAACAACTTGCTGCAGCAACAAGCGAGTAGCAGTTGGTAAATAAAGATGGATATTCTTTTGTTTTCCTGGATGCTCGTTATACTCCACTTACCCAGAGAGCTTCCTAGGGAGTGGCAGCTGTTTCTTATGTTAGGCACTCTATCAGGGGCTAGACAGCTTCAATTCAGTAAAGCATTGTTGTTTGGGGGGGGGGGGGATGCATTCTTGTTGAATTCTCAGTAGGATTAACTTTTCATATGCCAGGAGGGCAGCAGTGTCTCTCAAGACTTACACCAAATAAAGAACAAAGCTACATTAGTTCAGCCCATGCATGTGACACTCGGTCATAAAGGGTGTGTTTTGTATACAGCAAACATTCGTGCACATGGTGTTCTGAATTTAACTGCTAGGTGGTTCTGTTTACAGAGACTTTTACTATGTCCTGATATGGAGATCCTCCCCTCTTCCTTTATTTTCTCCTAAAAACTTTTCTGGACAGGTAATTAGTTTTCAGGTTTAAGTCAAACCCATTACACACTTTCAAAAGTTCTTTTAACACCCTACGAACCTTTTCCTCTTATCCCCTTGTGATATATCTGGAATCCTCTTTACTGTCATTTTTTTTTTTTTTTTTTAATTTATATTACATTTTGTTTCCTAATCATGTGATCTGCTTTGGTTTCTTGCTTATCAAAAATGGAATAATAAGGAGAAATGCCACCGAAGACCATAAACTTGATACTCCTACAGGAAGGATACTATAGAATAAATGAAGGGGGGAAAAAGGATCAACTCCAACAAAGACTCGATTGTTCTTAGACGTTTTCATCTCTTTAATCTGCGTCGTGTCCATTGTGAGAGCCTTTGTGGGCTAAAGCCTATTTTTTTTTTTTTTTTTTTTTTTTTTTTTTTATAATGAATAGACCCCTTAAGACATAAGTGATGAAACAAAACTTGCACAGAGGTAACACAAGACCTTGGGTTATAAAATAAATTACATAGAATTTGCCAATTACATTGACATTTACAATCATTTACATTGCCAATAACTTTCTATTTCTAGCTTTTAAAATTAAAAAAAAAAAAAAAAAAAATTAATAAAGCCGTCTTTGCTCTGATAGATTTGTTATCTATTCAGACAAACGATAAAGCCGGCCTGCAGATTAATTGTGACGTGCCTTTACCACTCTAGGCTACATACAAACGTCCAGATGATTTTCATCCGATAATTGCCTCACGGCTTGGAAAATCTTCACTCCTGGGCTAGGCTTGGGCATTTTTGTTGTTTATATTGGACCAACATATTATTATGTAGCACTTTTGAGTCCATAGCCATGTAATAACTGTTCTTTGGAAAAGTTACCTACTATATTTTGATGTCCCATTGTGAGAATGTTTTTGGGATCTCGAAGGAAAGCGGAGTGTAAATTGATACAAACGCGAGGAGAACCTGAAGATTTTGTCATGAGATGGTAGTTGGAAGATTAGGGCACTAAAAAACAAAAGACCTTTTATCTGAAGGTGAACATTCATTTGGTCAAACAATGAGTATGCAGTCCTGAAGTATAAACAGTGACTGTCGTTCCAAAAAGCAGGTCATGGGATGTCAACAGAGGTTGGTGTGTCAACCGTTCCTTGATCTGATCTTGCCCAGATGGTGACATTATTTCTCTCATATCTGTAGGTAGCCCAGGGCTACCCATAAAAAGTAGGTCTCTTGTTTGACTAAAGCAACCTCTGGACATTTGATGACGATGGAGCACATATGTATAACTCAACCTTTTAAGAAAGCCAAGATCGTACATACACATTTCCTTCCCCATGTGCCTATAAAGGTTGTAATGGGTGAGGTGCTTAGCAGATACCCCTTCTTTCTTTTTTTTTTTTTTTTTTTTTCAACCAATCACATTTCCCAGACGTGCTGGCCGCCTCTGTGTGCGCTCTAAATCACCAGCCGACATAACAAAGTACCATGCTGGGCTAGATGGTAAATGCATATTGAGTCTTGAGCATCCGCGATCTTAACATGGAATTTTCATAAATTATACTTTGGTTCCTGGAACTAATAAGAATTTTATTTTCTAGTATGGGCTTCTCATAATTGGGTATGGTGGAAGGTAGCGACTTGTCCTTCACCTGTTATCTCGAAGTAACAGGTCATGTGCTGGCATTAAAGGGTTCTACACTAAGCCCAATGCTTAAGATAAGTTCACCAAGAATATTGAATAGTGAATCATAAGAAGTTGTGTAAAGCCTTACAGCATAGTACAGAATAAAGTCGGAGCCACATAGTAGAAAGGCAAGTCCTCTGCCACCATGCTTCAGAAAAGAACACTCATGCTTTGTGTGTGGAACCAGTTATCTCTGCAGAGGTACCAGATGGTTCCTTTTAAATCAGACCTAAACGCTTTAGACCAGGCATGGGCAAACTATGGCCCCCGGCCATATACAGCATGTTAGGGTTTTTTATTCCGACCGTTGCACTCTTTCTCTACTTCAGCGGCTCTGCACCAGCCAGAGCCACGGACCATGTCCCCTGTACAGATCCCGGCCTCGGGAAGTGGGCCAAACAACCCGCCCACTCTCCTATCGCAGGCTCAGATCTGCAATGGGAGTGGGCGGATCTATGTCATCATGATGTCACGTTCAGTGACACCCGTCTCGCCGCTCCATCCATCTGATCCTGGCCTGGCCCCTCTGCCAAATTTTGGAACCCATTGTGGCCCCTGAGTCAAAAAGTTTGCCCACTCCTGCTTTAGGCTAATGATTTATTATTTTTATCCCTATTCTCAGGGTTGGTTTTCTAAATTAACCCTGTCTGTGTAATCTATGACTGCTTCTTGTTTTCTCCTTTGGAAGACATATGACATGTTGAACTGGGATGTTGCATTGTCACCCTATCATACAAAGGGCCTGCAAAACAGACCACAAAGTGCAAAAATGAAGACCTTGAAATGACTTCTAAAAATTAGTAATTTATTAGGACTTGTATATGAAATTTGAGTGATTGGGTTTACATATATGTTGGCCTACTCATAGTAATTAGAACCCATAGTGATCTTTTAGCCAGTCAAGGCTTCATTAATGGTTTAGGGGTCACTGTTTCTAGAAGGCAAAGAGGTGTTGGCATCTGGGGGAGGCACCCAATTAGTACCTTGTGTGATGTATATAGGAATTCCTTGGTTTAAGTCACCCTAAAATACCATATTCAGATTAAATGATACTATTCATACATGTAATGACCATGAGGACCAAGTAGTCTACAAAAGTGATGGAGGTTGGACCAATCTATGACAATCCAAAAGGTGGCTAATAGTCAATAAATTTATTTTGGCTGGACAGCAGTCCTAACTTAGTAATTCTTATACTTGACTGAAACATAAATTATTTCTTTTTACTTTTTTAGGTGAGTACATAAAGACCTGGCGGCCCCGTTACTTTCTCCTCAAGACAGACGGTACTTTTATTGGTTACAAAGAACGTCCGCAAGATGTCGACCAGTTAGAAACCCCTTTGAACAATTTCTCCGTAGCCAGTAAGTATTGTCTTATGTTTCTATACCAATAAAATGCTAATTATTCTGCGTTAAAGTAAGAAATCCTAGCCAAATGCACTTATCTGAGCATATAATGAATGGGTTGGGCATATTTGGATAGTACTATATGTGGAGTCCCTGAACCAGACCAGGTAAGACCAGATGCTTTCCAATAACACTGGTAACCTACTTGATGAGGTTTTCTATCCAAGCTTATACTGCACACTATATTTTCAACTACACACAGCTACCCCTGTAAAAGCCCACGGCGGGTGAAGCGCATTGGGTTTTCCGGCTGCGCGCTAACCACACTGCTTCTTTTCTCTGCGGCCCCGTTATAAATGTTCTATTATGTAATTAGTAGGTGTCTTGTTTCTAGTACCGACCTCAAGGTTGACCATTAGACTTTGGCTGCAAGGTCCTCAACATAACTATTTTGTATCCTTAATCATTGCATCATTGTATTCTAAGAAGTATCACGGAATACAGTATTGATTTTTGCCTAAAACAAAAACCCATCTGTCTGATTGCTTTTTATTTCTATAATTATCTGGAGTTGGCAACATCCCATTTTAGGGATAGCCTGTTCTTGATTTCACGATACACCACTCTGATATTGCACCTCTAAGCTCTATTCTATATGTGGAGTCCACATGTTAAAGTTATCAGTGAGGTGCAGGGAGCCAGGCTTGGCTTTTTCTGGTGAAGTTGGGCCAATGGCCAATAGTAGGGCTGTGTTAGGTAAGAAGGAAAACTTTTCAGGTTAGCTGCAAATCCTTGGAGCATAATTTTTTTTTTTTTTTTTTTAAGTGTTCAATTTTTCCAAAATCAAAGCATTATAAAATGCATCCTAAAAATTGCCTGCCGAATGTTCAAGGCAATTGCAAAGTCACTGAACATGGTATTGCCACCAAGATTGCTGTAGAAAGGTCAAGGAGATCAGTGGAAACATGCCCCAAGTTAAAATGTATGCAGTTTCCATTAATAAAAAAACAAAACTTTTTTTTTTAGAACTCGAATGTCAACACTACAAATGTTTGAAAAATTGTACAATTCCCCAAACCTCCTCAATGTTGTTTGGTAACAATGCTGTGTTCAGGAGCTTTGCAATTACCTAGAAAAGTTGGCAATATTAGAGAAGGACAGACAGTCTAAAAGCAAACAGCTTCTTCTTTGTTCCATTAATGCTCTCTAGCAATGTCATTGACAAACCCACATTATTTTTATAAATATTTTTCAACCTGTTTTTTTTAATTCAGAAATATTTTCAGTATATCCCATCAGCCTCATTAAGGTGCCGTCTGTCTTTCTCTTCCAGCGGCTTGCTGATTACAGCTATCTAACCTTACAGTAATGAGTCCAGTGGAAATATGAAAGCTGTATTTGTTGTGAGGGGTTAAGCTTTTTGGTGCAGATATCACCTCCTTCATCCTTTTCTTCTTTCTCCATATCCACAGCAAAGTTTCCTACTTTTGTTTATGCTGTGTACACTCCGTAGCACAGTAGGACTGCAAACAATCTGAATCCCGCGTATCCCCAGTTGTTTTTTAGCTGCCGAGCGAACAGTCTAGGAAATAGTCCTGTTATGTATTTGCTTGGAAAGCGTTTGTCAGATAGTTTTCCTTCTCTTTTTTTTTTTTTTTTTTTTTTTTTTTTTACTGGTTAAAGAATGTGTTTACAAGACTGACCTGTTTTTCATTACATTGCAGTACAGAAATTAAAAAAACTAGAACAATGTGCTTATTTTTATTTCACTGTACTTGTTGGACTGTACAGAATGTTTTATGGGATTTAACATTAAAGCTGAGCTCCAGGCAAAACACTAACCGACACAAAAAACAAACAACCATTAAATACCTGTTATATGATGTCGTCCTGGATATTATTTATGATATATGTTTGATATATGTGTATGATTTTTTTTTTTAAAGGATTTTTATTTCGGTCTGGCCAGTACCACAATTAAGATCGTAACTCCAGAGCACAGAACTACTTTTTCTTTGCTGCCTTTCAGTCACATGAATTTATCTCTATCCCAGTCTGTGGTTGGTTGGGCAGTCAGAGAAGCAGCAGACTGATAGGGTCATCTGTATTGCTTTGCTCTCTTGTCCTATCAGCAGGCTTTTTGTTCATATGTGGAAACTGCAGCACACGTTATTGGACTCCCTGTGCTGCACTGTGCTTCTCCCACCCCTATTCTAAACTTTGTTAGACAGAAGAATGCAAAAGATCCATACCAAGCCAAATTCAAATATATTTAATAATAATAATAAATATATTATTATTTGTGTCATTTAACTTGCACCTCTCTCTTTGCCTGGAGTTCAGCTTTGAACTGTAGAAAATGACAGGTTTTTTTGTTGAATAAGCATATACTGAGTGGCATATACAAAATATATATATAATATGCAAGTAGGTAGTAGGTGCTTATTTACCACCTGCAGTAAAAACATTTTGCTGCAAGAAAATGCATTCCAATCGAGCATGCCATAATTCCTAGGTAAAGAAAGTGAAAGCACCAACAAAGTTTGATTTTTATGTGTTAAATGGATTGTTTCAGAAATAGCCAACACGTTTCCAGGCTCATCAGTCACCCTTCATCAAAGAGTGCAACAATAGATCAACTAAAAAATGTACATAGTGTAAAAGTTGCATTAAAAGTTTTTTCATAAGAAGTGAGATGTCAACATATGTCTCAAATCCATAGAAGTAAATTAAATTGTACTGCTCCACTACTACAGTCACCTTTGCTGGGCTCACCTGTATACTGAAAGCTACACTCACTATATGCCTGAAAATTCTCCAGTGCTGCACCAACATATTATTCCCTGAGATTATTCTCACACCCATCCCTTTTTTTTTTTTTTTTGTGAACACACCAAATTGAAACTTGTAAAAAAAATGCTGGTATCTTCTGTAGTAAAAGATTCCTACCTTCCTCCCTGCAAACATTTACTCTGCTCTGCACATACAACAGCAGCACAGTGTCCTTATTGCAGACAAAAGTGTGTACAATTCCCAACAGGATTTTTTTCTTTGCCATTGTTTTCAGCAGGTACATATGAAGCATACGCTGTCACTGCTGTTCTGTGCTTATATCATTTGCTTGTCGGCAGCACATGGGCCCTGGCCTTTCCAGGGCTCCAAATATCATCAACTAATAGGTAGCTCCTTGTCACAGCTGTCCTTTACTCCCTCATGCTCATACATATGATCTACTGCTCCGCAGCACCATTTGTTTGTCCCATTTCCAGCATATCACACAATACCATCTATTGCTCAGTGCAGCAGAATACTGTCCCTGGTATGGCTTTTCCTCACTTCTCCCACTTGTGTGGGTTGTGTAATGCTCAGCAGCACCTTGTCCCTGTCACTGCTCTCTTTAGCTGCTTCCTATACCTTACACACACATACTCTCTACTTCTCAGCAGAGAAGCATGTTGTCCCTGTCACTGCTCTTTAGCTGCTTCCTACACATATGAACCATCTCATACTGAACAGCACATTGTCCCTGTCACTGTGGTCTGTCTCGGTTGTTGTCCTCTTTCACTTGTTTCTCTACTTATGTACCATCTCATGCTGACCAGCAGATTGCCCCTGTCACTGTGGTCTGTCAAGTGATTGATATAAATCAAGACACACACTTCTTACTCCCCTGAGCTTACAACCAGCAGCCTTCATCATTAAGGGCAACAATGTGCAAGAATGCATTGTAAGTGCACTGTGCTGCCATTCATCTCCAACGCAACCTGCAATGCAACATGTGTTGTAGCACTGAAATGCAGCGAGGATTACATTTTTATGTGTTAAGCTTTGTTAAAGCTAATAGGTTGCCTAATGCAGCCCATCTCAATGTGCAGAAACAGTGCGGCAAGGAGTAAAAGGGCGCTTAAAAAATTATAGACCTACGGTGGCATAAAAAATGTTTGCAGTGGGATTGGGCAACTATCTTGTGTCTTGGTGCTGTTGGTCAGGGGTAACCAATCCTCTGAATTACGACTTCACTCTGGTCTCTAAGGTTCTTCCCTCTTCTCTATTTCTCAGAAGGTGGCAAATTTCAATGTTTTTTAGTTCTATGGATTGCTTTGGCTGGGTTACTTATATAAATGATTGTGTTCCAAGGCCCATGGACATCTTTGTGTCTTGGGGGTAGATTGGAGTGTGCCTTTCAAACCTTCATGTTTTTTGTTCTACAACTCACAATCGGAGTGCCAAAACACATGAAAAATAGTTAACCTTTATAGTCTATGAATCTTTTCGCAACATTGCAATGCATTATAGAGCATGTTACATTATAGTCAATAACAAGGCATGGAAAACACCCTAAATATACAACATACGCTATAAGGAAAAGGTGTGAAAAGGGCCCTTAGGCCGAACACACAGCTCAGGCACATCTGTATTTCCAGCACAATAACAGGGAAGGAGGAGAAAGCTGCAGCAAGATATTTTAGTCTAATTATAGAAGTGGCTCACTTAGAGGACAACAGTAAGCTTCTGTGCAGTAACCAAAGGGCCCTGTGCAACTACTGGCTAAGTACGACACGTATTCAGTATGTATCCAATACCAGTTTGATAGGAGTGGACACACCTCACTTCTATGTGACAGGTGAAGGGTTGCAGCAACCATCTGACCCATATCTAGTAAAAATAAGCCCGAGTATCCTTGTTCAGCTGTACAGTCATCACAAATGTTGGATTGGTCAGTTGCACTCCCTGTTTTTATTCCTCATGAACATTCTTGGTGTTGCAGTGACCAATCAGTAGGCTTGTGCACTGTCATGTGAGCCGCAGGGTGGCCATTTTCTGTGCAAATGGTAGCTTGGTGAAAGTTTCTATTTGTATAGTTGGAAGACTCTGGGTGGCAATGGGCTCCACTGATTCTGCAGCTGGAATATGTGCAGATGTACTCCTGAACACTGATCCTGCTTATGGCCTTGTTCAGGGAGGTGTTGTAGACCATGTTCTGGTAAGTATACATTACTTTTAAACTGGGATTAATAAAATGTACAATTTACACAAATACATGGTCAGCATTGCAAAATTACATTATTCCCGGACTCTCTTGGTCAAGCAATAAGCTGTCTTTACACAGCAAACAAATAAAAATGTATTATCTCAATCTGATTTAGTTTGTTCTGTATTTAGTTTTCTTTTTATGTCTGTTATATGGTTTTATATTACCTTAATAATGCTCATGTTTATGTTGGTATTTTTTTTTCATAAATAAATTATGAATTTGCCCTTAACCGAGGCAAATATACATTCTCACTGGTTGTGTTTTCACCGTGCCGGTCTATGGAAAATAATGGTTGCCTAGGGCACATGCACCAAAGCGAAGGCGACTAATATTTTTGTAATTGGGCCTGGGGTGTGCGCACACATTACTAAGAACACTGCAGAAGGTCTATGTTTTGTAATTTAAGTTTGTTTAGTGGGCCTAGGGCCTAATTACGAGATTTGATAGTATTTAGCGTAAACACAAGGCTTGTTCTCACCAGAAGTTCATTGGAGTGGTAAAATCACACTGTTATCCACCAATGATGATGTGCATTTGCTGTCACATGACCTTGCATCTCAACGGAACACAAGGATTATGCAGATTTAGTCCACAAATGTGCATTAGGGATCCATAAAAAAGTAACTAAACCCAAGAAAAAAAATAGTAATCTGCTGCCCTTAACCAGTCCTTAGATGTGGTAGAAGCATTAGTTTTCATATCCAGGACAAGAACATTTGACCAAACACAGAAAATACCCATTGGTCTTTCAAGAAATGCCATGTTCATGTCACTTCCTATGAGCTGAAAGCCTAAAAATCTCCTTCTGTAGACCACTGATCCCTCTACCTGCATGTAGTGGAGAAGATCTGTTTGAAGGCCAATGTGGGTGATGACTATGGCTCGTTCTGTAGATATAAGACAATGAGTGGGGGTTGTCACCCTAGGACAGGGTCAAGGATCAAGAACTTGTAAGTTACTGTACTGATTTTGTGTTATGAATGCATTATATATATGATTTTATTTTATGCATATTGACCCACCAAAGAGATGCGCCAGCAGTGTGAATGGGCACAAACATCGTTCATTGGTGGGAATGGGCATTGTGTCCTTTTATTTAACTTGGTTTAGAGTCTCTTTAGGTGAGAATAAGGCTTTACCCTTTACTTTTTCTGCAATATTGCTTAAAGATGTGTTTATTTTATGTGTGATCATCCATAAAGTTGGTTGTCTCTTTCAAAGATGTGGTTATGCTGCTGATGTACTCCATGTTTGCCAAGTTTAATCAAGACAAATGATTGTTTAAAGATGCTCAGCACCCTTCTCCCCCCCTTCCCTCTTTTCATGTGATAGAATGTCAGCTTATGAAGACAGAACGACCAAAACCAAACACATTTATCATCCGGTGTCTCCAGTGGACCACAGTTATAGAAAGAACATTTCATGTCGATTCTCCTGAGGAGAGGTAACTATTTCTTGTTTATATTCAAAAAAGAATTTTGTTGTAATTAAAAAGAAAAAAAAGGGGTTTTGGAAGCAGCTAAACAAAACCAACTTACAGTAAGTTGATCGTTCAAATACTTATTTACCATGTGCTAGTTCCAGCATTGTTGCTTATCTTTTCCCTGATGTCGTCTTGTATTTTTTGACCATTACTGACCCCTTGATGACATTTTCAGTTGCCTGACTGTTATGTTGACCCTCTATTGAAGCAAGAAAGTCAACAAGCCGGGCAACCAACTAGAATTTTCAGCATAAGAAGTAGTAAAGGCAAATTTCATATTGCATTCAGGATTGGGTGTTCCATACCAGGGAAATATTGTACATTGGAGACATTTTAGGGCACATTATATTATCTAGTGCTGGGCTAAAGGTGTTCAAAGTAGCATACTGGGTGAAGAAACATTGTACATATCTGCAGTGTTCTCCCCAGCCCCACTTGGCACTTTTAGTAACACCTGGCTGTTTCTGGGTGGTTACTGAAATCTTGGGATACAATACAGGGGCCACCACCCACCTACAGCTTCTTCCCACCTGGCCTAAATAGTTTTTGGGGAGAATACTGGTCTGGTGCTTGCCTTTCATTTCTTCTACAATTAAACCTCCAGAACCTGCAGTTTAAAGCTTTATACATTTCTAGGAATGCATAATAGATTGTCTACATTTAGCTCAGATCACATTCACATCACATCAGTCTGCTGCATCTTTCGTTATTTTACACACATTTTTATAACCTTTGTGAAGTTCAGATCTTTGGAGTTACTGGACATATTTGTGGGTCCTTTTTATGTTCGTGGGCAGACAAGTCCTACATTCTGAGTTTTATGGGAAAACTCGGGTACATGGAAGAAACGAACACACAAAAACATTGGGGCAACATACAAACTCAATGCAGAGGGCGTCCCAAGAGTTTGGTTTATAAAAGAACACAAAACTGTTGTAGGTCATTAAGCTTTTCTGCTTCAATGTAATGATGAGGACACAAGTACACAGCTAGTCTTATTTGTCCCATAGTTCTCTATGAATCCGTTTCCTTTAAGCCGCTGGGCTGGGCCCATTGATGATGTCCCTCCGTCCAGCTGTTCTGATGCAGAATGCTGGTGTAATCTCAGAAGAGCAGACGAGATCTGAGCCCTGCATGGTGCTCCAACAAGGACATTTGGGAGGAGGGATGCCGGGAGGCAGACAGACAAAACCATGATCTCATACTGGTCTTTTGAAGACCTGTTTGGTAGCGTGTTTACTGCGGCTCTGAAGTTTCACTGGCTGTGTAAATTAGACAGAATAATGCCAGCTAATCACGAAGCAATGGTTACAATTGAATAGCCAGAGTAAAGCAGCGACCTTGTGCTTCCTGATTGCCGTTATGTCTAGACAAGCAGAGAGGAGGCCGAACAAGATTTACTAGATCAGGTGGTATGTTTTGAGATTTTATAAATGGTTTATGAAAGGTATAGAGAAATGGTTGGACAATTTATTTGATTAAAGGCTAAACACAGGGCTTGGCTTTTGCTCTGTGCTGTGTGAACAGAAGATAAATATATAGATGGCCAATAGCCTCACCTGTTTCTGAAATTGCTAGTTACTTGGCTGCCATGTGATCTGTTGTTTTATTGCTTTATCATTTACGGGTAAATATGGCAAAAGGTGATCTTGCTTCACTGAGTGCATACTTGTGTGTTGGAGATTCATAGCATCAGAGCCAGACAGCCAGGAAACTGGTGAAAGGAGTTTTGAAATTACAGCCTCCATGTTTCCCCAGTGCAGGGGTATTAATATGCAGTATGAGTGGGTATTTGATGGTAGAGAATAAAAGTGACCTTTGCCTTTGCTCATGTAGGACAAAGGAAAAAGTCACAATAGCATGTGACTTATTACCTTTTTGCCATATGACATCATTAGGTGCCCTGTGATTGGCCAAGTCCTGTCATACGATGCTGCAGATAGAGTTCATAGCTGTGTAAGCTCCGGCAAATCATTTTTGAGCTTATACAGGGCATCCCCTTTGCTCAGCTTTGCTTTAATAGGCCAGTGACTTTGTATATGTGGGTAGAACCTGGTATTGTACATATATGATGGATTCTTTCTCATTGACTCCAGTATATAATATGTAATTATTTTTGACAGCTAATAGAGTCCAGCTGTACATTTGCACACAAGCTACTTGCATGATATGCACACAGACCACAGCGTATTATTACAGATGCAAGTTACACTGGTGCACCAGATTTAGATCTGTCATTATGAATTAAACTCCTCTGATTTTCCTGTTCATCGTTTCCCTTCATAAGCCGTTTATCCCAAACATGTCTGAGTTTGTAGCGTTTGACTCCTGTCCCTCTTCTTCTGGACGTCATTTACATAAAACCGGTGGCATTAAGTATAATAGAACTGAGCTGTCATGGTATAAAAACATGAAGCACCTTGTAATTTACATTCTTTTACACACTCTTACCCCGGTGTAATACTGTTCAGTCAATCAGATTTGGATAGAGCTTTAAAAAAAGGACATAACTGGTATCGTATTGCCTTATATTAGGACTGCAGTTCAGTAAAATGGGGTGCCTGTGGGGGGGGGGCAGTGTTATGAGCCGAGTGCCTGTGGGGGCAGTGTTATGAGCCGGGGTGCCTGTGAGGGCAGTGGTATGAGCCGGGGTGCCTATGAGGGCAGTGGTATTAGCCGGGGTGCCTGTGGGGGCAGTGTTATGAGCCGGGGTGCCTGTGGGGGCAGTGGTATGAACCGGAGTGCCTGTGGGGACAGTATTATGACTTGGGGTGCCTGTGGGGGCAGTGTTATGAGCTGGGGTTTCAAGTCTCAGTTCAGCAATGTATCTCCCAAAAAAATGAGCAGACTTCCTGAATATACTGAATTACCAGGTTAATCAATCAATGGTATTTTTATTCCCTGGTAAGATAAGCAATGTTAGGCTTGGTGGCTTGCTATATCACCTCAGCTAAGTCCTCTGGATTGGGAACCACCATCATTACCAATGACCATTACGTAGGTAGCAGAGGGATCATCCGAAAACTGAGTGTGTTTTAGAAGAATAACTAGCTAGAATTACAAATTTGACAGGTAAAACAAATCTATACACATTAAATAGCATATCCTAACGTTCGCCTTAAGGTTCACTTTTAGCATAAATAAAGCCCTTCCCATTTTTCTGGTAAGTTTCAAAGTCGGTCTGAGGCTTCACACAGGCGATAGCTCTCCAATGTAAGTTAATGAGCTGACAGGTGAAAATTAATGAGCGGCCCCCTTCTGTGAGAAAGTGGAAGGTCTCGAATTCAGAATCCATTCCTCACCTAGTATTGTATAATAGATGTTTCACCCCTCCTGATCCCTGCTTTTCTTATGTTCCTTCAGAGAAGAATGGATAAAAGCCATCCAGGCAGTAGCCGACAGCCTTAAGAAACAAGAAGAAGAAATGATGGATTTTAGGTCTGGCTCGCCGAGCGATAACTCTGGTGCAGAGGAAATGGAAGTTTCTCTTTCAAAACCAAAACACAAAGTAGTAAGTTGAATTGGAAAAGCTTTATTTTACATTACCTAGGCTTTATCTTTATTGCCATTGGTGGTTCTGGTTTAAATCGCCCATTCATAACCTAGGTTCCTCCAGAGGTTGCCAGGGCTAGAACTGTGGCTGATTGACCCCACATTAGCCGATGCCTGCATTGTTCTAAGGGCCAAGACCACTTGGTAGAACCCGCTGCATGACTCTGAGTTGTCTAAAGATGTTATTCCAGCCACCACTGTAAGAGGGGCATTTGTTCCACTGGCTAACAAATTGGTTTTAGTAGGGGTTCCTTAAGATCTGAAATTTGTTTTAATGGGTTCTTAGGAATGAAAATGGATGAATGAAAAAAATATTGATAGATTTGCCTTTATACCTGGTATGGTCATGTTTCAAGTTTCATGAAAGATATAAAAGGGCTGCCATGTGTGGCCTCCTGAAAATGTGTAGTTGTTGGCGGTTTCTGACGTCAGTCCCAAACTTGACCCAAGCATGCAACCAACGATCGAGAAAAGATTGAATTCTCCACCATACTTGTTTGATGCCACTGGGAAAAAATAGCCTGGAAACTCATATCTATTGAAGGAGGGCTTAGTAGTTTTAGGCCACATATTTTTCCAATGAGAGAAATACTCTAGGAGAGAATTTTTTAGGTTCTAAGGTTTTGGAGCTCCAAATGTAATAAGAAGCTAAAAGTCTTGTTTGGATAGACAATAGACAGAAGGGCAAAAAATGTTTTCTTGGAAAATGTCCTTCTCCAGGCTCCCTCCACTGTTGACCACATACCCAACAAGTTGTATTAATTTGTATATATAATGTAATATTGATATTCACATCCTGATGGACAAAGGCCATTTTTATCTAACGTGTGACAGACTTTTACATCATTATTGACTTTAAAAGACCCCTAAACACAATTACAATATCTCATATAAGCATTACATGGTAATTCTTTTGTAAAGGGATTTTGTTTGCCTAATACCTGTTAAATGCTGGTCACATGCAGGTCAAAAGGAAGTCAAAAGTTACCTGTCAGTAAATTCTGGATGACATAGGAAGATTCTTAAATTGCGGTCTTCTAAAAGAGGTTGGGTGATCCAGCTATGAAGGTTCTTGTCTAGGCACTTCTGTAATAGGGTGACAACGGTCTCCTAGTTGTGCTCCTGCGTTGTCGTGGTGGAAACTACTAGCAGCCGTGCCAACACACATTGATCATGCATGGTCCATAGTTGTCCCCAGCAGGAAGCTGATCCACAGCAACAATGTGCAGCCAACACTGGAGCATAAGCATGTAGAGAGTATGCGTTGGAAAGATTTTGGAGGTGATCAGAAAAAAGGATGGGGAGGCAGAAAAGAAATAATATAGGAAAAAATAGTAATGGTTTGATTCAGGACTAGGAAATGAAATGTTATATGATTAAGGAGGTAGACTAGAAAGTGAAGTAATAACATTACTGATGTTTGCTCTAGTTCTGGACCCCGTGGCCTAAAATTGCATTGACCCATGCTGGTCACGTGACCTAGAGCCAGAGCACCAAGGGTCCAGCCCATAGAAAGTCCTTGTTTCTGTTATTTATACAGTGATACTTTGGCTAACAAAGATAATTTGTATCGGAATCACATTTGTTAGCCGAAACGTGATTTCCCATAGGTTTCTATAGAAAATAATTTAATTTGTTCTTGATGCTGCCCACAATTTAAAGATAAGTTTTATAAAAATAGTAAAAAGCACAATATAAAAGGTCATAAAATCGCCAAAGGCTGAGATGAACAGCTTCCCCCAGTAACAGCATGTAACAGGTACATTATTTTTTTAAATGCAATTAACACAGATGTTTGTCTCAACATATTATTAGGCAGCGTGGTGTCAGTTACTGTATAAAATCCTCACTGTCCATCCATCACAAAGAAAGCCAAAAAAAAAAACTTTATATGGAGCCTAGACATTCATTAACTTCTGGAGCAAGCTGTGCTTTGATATGCAAAAAGAAACCCCTGCAGAGTTTGTCTTGGTCATTAAAGAGTTACAGGAGTTTGCAGAAGAGCCCAGTCCTTAAAATCAACCACGACCTCAGCTGTGTTTAGCAAAATACTTCTTCTGCAAGTCTTGCAAACCGCCCCCATCAAGCTTCTGTCCTGCACATGAGGGAGCAAGGAAGCCCCGTTCGTATGTAAAGAATAAATGCTATAAATCACACCTACCTCTCAAATTTACAACCACAGGTGTACCGTAAGGATACTGGTATGAGAAGAGTTTGTCTGTGGAACTCCGGAAGCCTCTCTCTATATAGGTCAAAGCAATGTCTCCCTCTGTTTCTGATACAGTATACAGAAAGTACTTATCGGGTGTCTTTCTGCTTTCATTTTTATTGTTTTATACATTCATTAGCTGAGTCAATATTTGTTAGCTGAGACTGTTATACAGTGAAAAAGCAATCGTTAGATGAAAAAATTCATTAGCAGGGCCACTCGTTAGCCGAGGTACCACTGTACTTCTCTAATGACCAGATAAGTATATAACCAATCCTAACGCTTTATCATTGCTTTAGTCACCTATTACCCCCCCAACACCACTTCACAACCTTTTTTTGTAAAATTCATCGGTTGACTTGTGCAGTTTTTAAGCTGCATTTTTTTCACTTTGTTCACCGATTGTTTGAACTTTTTAATCCTTGGTGGTGACTGAGATTGTAGACGAGCGAACATTAAAGTGTAAACCCGAGGGAGCTCATCATGTTTTATTTTGTTTTTGATATTTACAGACTATGAATGAATTTGAATATCTGAAGCTGTTGGGGAAAGGTACCTTTGGAAAAGTTATTTTAGTCAAAGAAAAAGCAACAGGAAGATATTACGCTATGAAAATTTTAAAAAAAGAAGTAATTGTTGCGAAGGTGAGTTGTGTGGGTAACCATATCATTTTAAATATGAATTCAGCCTGAAAATAATGTTTTATTCTTTTTAAACTTTTTTTTTTTTTTTTTGTAGGATGAAGTAGCGCACACACTGACTGAAAACCGCGTCTTACAGAACTCTAGGCACCCTTTCTTAACGGTAAGTTGTACTACTGTAGCAGTTGTTTTTTGGCAACAATTTTTAAAGAGGTATTTTGTAATAATGTTTAAAAAAAAATGTAGACGCTAAGGTGTTGGGGAAGCTGGCCTGGGAACATTGTGTTGTCGGCTCAAATTAAGCAGACTTGGATTATTACCAGTATGATAGGTCAACCCTGTTTGTAGTTAAATGTTGGTAAAATTACCTTTCCATTGTAATTTGCACATTCTGTACACAGTTTGTGGATGCTCCCAGAAAACTTATTGCCTACTTGTAATTGGCTCATTGCATTTCTAAAAATCTTCACAATGCTTAAATCAGAACTAAACTTCTGCATACAAAAACAGACAGACAGAATTTTTTTTTTGCAGAAAGAACAGGTGATGACCCCTCTCCAGTAACATGTATTTATATGCTTGTTCCCAATATTTTTTAGTAGTACACTGATCCGTGTATGTGCAGCCCAGTGTGGGATGCTGGGACTGAATGAATTCCTCCTGGGCTGGCTCTTGGGAGAAGTAATTCCCACATGTGATGTTAAGTCTTCATGATTGAAAGAACTGAAATCCAGTAAATGAAAAATGTGAACCATGGCCAGTCAGGCTAGTGAGGAAAGGAGTAGACGTTCCTCATCCAGGAAACAAGGGGGGGGGGGGCTCTATCTCAGCATGAGAATCTCACAGTATGCAGTGAAATCAGAGTAAGCAATTTCCACATAAGGAGGAGTCTGTACAATTTGTGTAAGACTGAAGAGATAGCTCAATGTCAGCTTTAAGCAACTTTTTTTTAATTCAATGAGGGTTTGATTCAATGATGGGACAGCGTCTCTGCAGACTCCACAAATGGTGTTACACATCAGGCTTCATGTATCAGTTGACTTTGTTTCCCTACACCAACCAGTTGGATAACAATAATTTTCGAGAAACCTAGTTGGCTACTGTTGGACACAACTATTTATGATATGTTGACTTCTATTCCTGGTTTTTGAATCTTCTGTCAACCCTTTAATGGGAAAACATTAAGGACTACGTACAGCTAATGACCTTGTATGTTTTTGTTTTTTTTTCCAGGCATTAAAATATTCCTTTCAAACTCATGATCGCTTATGTTTTGTTATGGAATATGCAAATGGAGGAGAGGTAAATACTGAAATTTTATATTGTGAATGAATTTTTAGATTTTGTTTGGTAGTGAACATATGGATATATAACCTGCTAATCTTTGCCCCTTTACTAAGGACCAAACTTTATTGAGGAAGTCTCGACGATCTTTTATATGTGATTGTCATCTCTCACAATATTCATAACACATGTGAATCTGGAGATCATCCCACCTAACTATTACAGGTTCCATACTCCATTCTTATTCCCTGCAACCTAGTCCTGAAAAGCCATTACATTGTATGGTCTCGGCTTACCCCTGAGAAAGCCATTAGGTAAAACGCGTCAGGATTTAGGACTAATACTTTATGGACTAACAGAAATCATTCAATAGAATCATGTTCATGTATTTCAATGATAGGAAATCTCTTCTTAGCAGTAAGATCCTTTAGCCCCATCATGTGAATGAAGGCTAAGGTCAATTGGCTAATACCACATTACTATTATGTAAAACATTTTGTTTAAATGATATTTCTTTTTGAGTATTACTATAATTAGAAATAAGACATCAAAACCTCAAAAAAGGTTCACTTAAACCAACTGTATTTTTCATGTTATGTTGCATCATATTGTGTGTCTGTGTATGCATGTGTGTGGGTGTATGTATGTATATGTGTGTGTATATATATAGTAAGTATGTAAATTGTATCGAAATACTGTATTTTTTTGAGCCACAAAATACCCCCACTCTCTTTATCTCCAATTTTTAATGACAGTCCACTTAGAGGCAGGCACTAACCAGCTATAAGCTGAACCAGTGCTAAAGCTAGCACCGAACTCTATATCCTTCTTTTGCTACCTAAAGGCCCAATCCTACTGTCCCTTATGATAAATGTGGCCCTGAAGGGCAGAAAAGCTTCTTCTGCATCCATCTCTGTTTGTTTCACATTGTTATCCAAGTTGCGGTTTCTTGCTTTCATGAATAAACCCAGTGATGTTCCATTTTCAAATGTGATCAACTGGCAGGGGTATAACAAGGTCTTTAATACACTGGGCTGGATTTAAAAAAGCTCTCCAAGGCTAAAGAGAATACACTTTCATCAGTGAAGCTGGGTGATCCAGCAAACCTGGAATGGGTTTCTTAAGTAATTTGATTTGTAAGCTAATGTTTTCAATCCTGGACCAGATCCATTCCAGATTTTTTGGTTCACCCAGGTACACTGATGAAAGTGTATCCTCTACAGTCTTGGAGAGCTTTAGTAAATCAGGCCCATTGACTAGAGCAGTGTATACAGAAAGCTTTTTGCAAAGTTTTTAGCAAGCTTAAAGTATCTTTGTTGGAACTTTTAAAGTTCTCCAGTTTGGGAAAAATAACCAAATATTATAATGGGAGTGCTTCAAAACAAAACCCTAGATGTAAAAGGCACAAAAAGTGCTTCACTGTATTCATGAATAGAGCAAAATCGGATCTTTAAAGTACTGCAAAAACCAGAATTGTATTTGCAGCAGTGGAAGAAAAAACAGGGAGATGAACTCTGCTGATGAACACTGCTGCTTCTGCTGGTGAGTTTTAATACAAGGAGGCATTTTAATATATATCTCCACTTTCTCTAACAAAATCCTATACTGCAGTGCAGCATAAGGAAATTATGGACGATCGTTTATTACCTCTTTTGTTTGTTGTGTCCTATGGGAAGTGCTGATATTTCCTGGTTGTTATCAGCCAGGTGTAGAGTTTACAGCTCTTCCATAGTACAATGTAAACTTTGATCCATTCACCCTGCATAGCAACATGATGGATAAAAAAAGGCCATTTATCAGTGTGGTGACTTCACACGCATGGCTACTTTTAGATCTAAAAGCTAATAGGCGGCCTTGTTATCCTAAATCAAAAATGATTGCCCTTGGACTACAAATAATTGTTCTAAATTGATCATTAACAGTATCCTTTAAATAAAAGGAAGTGTAATTAGTTTATAAAGTCTTACAGTGGCCATTTCAATAGAGTTTTTATTTTTTTGTGGAAACCAGAGTAACTGAAGACCTAAAATTAGCGTTATATTGATTGCTTGGAGATGGGATTAAAATAGTCCTGATCAAATATGGTGGAAAAATCCAAGTCAAAATTGGCTTAACATTGCCATGTAATATGGGCAGCTTTACTACAACTAAAGGTTGTTTCTTAGTTTCTAGAAGGTGGGGAGAAATAAAGAATGCTTTCCCGTTTTTGCTGTTTTTTTTAACACGGATACAAGAAATAGGAGAATCGGTTGCCACAGGAAACACCAAAAACATTTTCAGGAAAACACTGAGCAGCTCCAATCTTTTGGCAGCAATGTACAGTGGTCTCCAACTTCGCTTAGCATTCTGCTATGGCGGATCACTAAACAACCAACCGGGGATGACCACTGTCCTTTCTTATGAGAGAGGATGTAACAGAGTACCTCCATGAACGGCACTGTGTGAACAGCACTCATTTGTTCTACTGTCTCTGAAAAAAAAAAAAGTGTATGAGTGATCTCTCTTGATCCAAATCTCAGACTGCCTAGAGTGCATGGAGACATTCAGAAGATGAATTACTAAGCAGGGTTCCTCCCGAGGTTGCTAGGGGTTCCTTGAGCTATGACTGATTGCTCTCCCATCTGATGGTGCTTGCATAGTTTAAGGTTTAACCAGTGTTCAACCCAGACATTTTTTTAAGCTGGGTGGCAGCCCCTGTATTGTGACCAATCTCTTCAGTAACCACCCAAAAACAGCTGGGTGGTTACTAAGAATTGCTGGGTGGTGTGCCCAGCTAAAAGAGGCTGGGGAGAAAACTGGGTCTAACACCACTTGGCAGGTCCACAAGCATGACTCTAATGATCTTTTTACTTGTTTCTAAAGCTTGCATTCAGACCACCACAGTTAAACGTCAATGTAAAAGGTATTTTTCTACTACATTTATTTTAGCAAAGATTCCCCTGAGACCTGGGCAATGTTTTTAGGGGTCTTCTGGGGTAAAAAAGGTTGAGAAATGCTGCTCTATATAATAAGTAATAAGCAAATATAGCTGCTCCATGTACAAATCGACTTACTAACCATACAAGGATTGTAATGCGTTACTATCCAATCATAGGGTTATTTTATATCCAGCAGATCTTATTCACATCCAATAAATCTATTGCTATCCTTATATTGCTATCCTTATATAAGGTGGCTGTGTGTCATATACTTTTTTGTAAAGTGTAGAAGAATAGAATGTTTTTGACTTCTTCATAGCAATCGCATCATTGAATAGATTACTAATGCAGCAATTTTTTTTATTATTGCAGTTATTCTTTCATCTATCAAGAGAACGTATATTTTCAGAGGATCGAGCCCGGTTTTATGGAGCAGAAATTGTCTCTGCGTTAGATTATCTTCACTCTGAGAAAAATGTAGTTTACAGAGATTTAAAGGTAACATCCCGGCTGTTCTGACTTTGCTGGAGTTCTGTGTTGTGTCGAGCACTGGAGATCTGTCAGATATAGCAATGTACAGAATCTGATTAGGAACCTTTATTGGCTAGAGGCAATGGCCTAATAGACATGAGGGGAGAGCTTGGCACATATTGTTGGGGTTCTGGTTATTTCTTTAGTACGTGTAATGTGTTATACCACAACCCTGCGCAGGGATCTGCCTACATAGCCACAACAGGACCTAACCTTAGATATTTTTATATATATATATATCACGTTGTGCATGGGTTTATATAAACAGCCTTGCATTTACCTGGTATGAACAAGCCCTCTTTTGTTTTGTATTTGCTTAAATATTGCGAACCTTAGACAGAGCATAGATAATTCTGCATTCAGCAACAAAAACAACAAAGAGATCATCTGCTTCATATACCTATTTCACTTCTGGAAGCCAATAATGATTGCTGCACTGCATTCCTGTAATCACTAATGCGACAGATCAAACTGGGAACAGACAGCTCCAGAATGGGCGCGGTTTAACCTTACCTGCCCCCCATCACTTTTAATTCCAAGTAGGATATTGTTTTCATGCAAAATGCTACAATATTCTATTTGCTTTCTACCTGTACACCTATACTTATCAATGGGCTGCTGCCTTCTTTTTAGCAGTCTGTCTTTTTTTTTAATTAAGGGATTACATTACTGTGAGTTCTATTGTTAGAATCAATAATGAAACTTCCTAAAACTCAAGTGAGGTACAGATGTCAGATAATCATCACTGAGACTTTAAAACTATATATATATATATATATATATATATATATATGTGTGTATGTGTGTTTTAATTTACCAGTGTGATTAGTGTTTCCTTTTAAGGATAACCGATCTCAGCAGTACAATCATACGTCCCTTAGCAAGTCTTTTATAACTGACCTTTATTCATTGTTCTCTTGGCATCCATTGCAGGATAATAAGCCAAAATTTTGTACTGGTAGGGCGAGTTTACAAAACACAGAAGTAGACCTGTATATGTAATGAGAGATTGGGTGGAAATGCTCCATTTACCTGTCTTGGGCTATAAATAACCCCATTTCCTCCTCCCTCATTGGAAGCACTTTGAACAGGAGATGTAAATTAGTGTTTTGTTATGCAGCGGAGTCCTCTGCACTTACTGGCGGGGTTATCCAAGGTAACACGTCAGACAGATGTGAGGTAAGGGGGGGGGGGGGGGAATAGTGTAACATCTTCCTGTTAGACTGTGTGTAGAATGTCATAGGGGATTTCTCCATTTTTTTTATATTTTTCAAACCTTTTTTTTCTATTGCTGTTTCAGTTGGAAAATCTTATGCTGGACAAAGATGGACACATAAAAATTACAGATTTTGGTCTCTGCAAAGAAGGCATAAAGGATGGGGCGACTATGAAGACGTTCTGCGGTACCCCAGAATACCTCGCCCCTGAAGTAGGTGGAAAACACTTATTTGCATTTATTAGGTTTCCCAGGGAAAAATCACTGTGCTATCTAACCCCAAGGGGACGCTGCTTAATGATACCCATTGGCTGCTTTCACTTCCATGCACTTTAACTCCTGCAAAATCCACATTTCACTTTTCTGGGTCCACAAATGGGTCCCCAAATTTTTGTTGTCTGTGTTATCCTTCTATTCTACTTTTCTATGTTCTTTATATTTGGATTGAACGGCATGTCAATCAGAATTTGTTCATTACTGAAGCAACTGATACAGATCAATAGGCAGACTTGTGTTGTTCTATCTCAGTTTTGTGGTTTAATGTTACAGCATCTGTTAAAGCTTGAAATATGTTTTGTGTGGACCCGACAATTCAATGCATTAATGTAGACAACCCGCCCAGTATATATTTGTGAGCTACTTCCTGCCAGTGTTGTTCTGTTTTCTAATTTAGACTTCATGGCAGACTACTGACTGCTTTGACTGCAGTGGTAAATTTAAAACAATGCGCCCAGTTTGTTGATGCCTGTGACTGGACTATTATGTTTACTAATATTCCTGCAATAGACAAAGCTCCGTATGTTAGATGTTCAAAGTTATGCTGTGGTTGGTGTACAGTGCTTGCCTATCCCTCTACCAATCTGATGTGTGTGGGTTTCTGGTATCCTAGTACAATGACTGATTGGGGTATTTTTTGTAAGTTCTGTTAACTTTTGGATAACCTGTACTGCAGGCAAAACCATTGAACCAAGAGAACCAGTGGACTTCCTGTACTAGATATTTTCTACAATATTTTATTACCATGTCTTGTTCTTTTTCACTGAGTAGAGTAGCAAGGCTTTGCTTTCTCATGAAGTTATGTACATTAAGTTAAATGGTGATCAGATTGGTGGGTAAATATTCATGAATGTATGAAGCACAGATTTACAAAATATAAAGCAGAAGCAGGGAGATTGTGCACGGCTTGTGCTCAGGTACAGCTTTCTCTCCAGCAAGGTAAACAGTAAGCACATCACCAAATCCTACTTCAAGTTTTGTGGGATTAGCAGTTACATACACATTGTCTTAGATAACCGCAGACTGCAAATATTCAGCTATGAGTCTGTAGGCAAAGGGATGGCTAGGCAAGTCAAATCCTAGAAATGGATGTCTCCTGGGGGATAACCAAGCTCCACCTTTTTGAGCTCAGGTCCATTTAACATATCCCTAAACAATCCTGCAGGCAGAGTATGTCAGGCTCAGTGTAAACACAGACTGGCACATAGGGAAATGTATCCAAATCCAGCAGTGCATGTACATGCTGCAATGTGCATTCACACAGAGATACTCTTCTGTTCTGACATGTTGTATTCTAGGTTCAGACCTGCAACAGGATCAAGTAATCCAGCATGGCTTCCGGCATGTCAACCCCTCAGTCACTTAATAAATTAGTGTGTGCAGATTTGACAGCAAGTGGCATTGATTGGTACTGAACGACTCACTGCTGTCCCCATTCACTATGGGACTGCCATGGGAGAGGCTATTGGTAGCCTCTCCCCCAGGCAGCAGTTCTCTGGCATGAGGATGTAATCTCTGCACTGCAAACCAGTCTGAACATAGCCAACACTTGCAGCAATTTATCTGTAGTTCCTCAATGTAACAAGGGACTGATTTTCTTTACACAGTAAGATGTGATTACATTTTGTGAACACGGCTGAACCCAGCATGTTTATGCAGTTGCTGCCTGCTTGTGTTTTTCTTCTATTTGGAATCTGTTGCATGAGCAGCAGTGCTGGCGATCTGTTAGCTTTGATGTGCCCATGATTATAGCGGGTACAGCTGTTGTGCTGTCTCTTGTAAATTCCAGGCTACAGCTGTCCAGAGCTGTTCCTCGTGGATTGATGGTCAGCCGGGTTTAGCATATGACTTCTCTGCATAGAACTCCCTGTCGTTAATAGATGCGTGTGGCAATCGCGCTGACCTCCCCAGGAAATTTGCAGTGCAGATAGCAGGCTAATATTATGCTGGCTCAATGTATGTCGGAGGGTTAATTTATGGGTCTTGTGCCTCCTTTGTGTCCTGCACAGTGACAAGGGTAACTTATAAAACAAGAGGTGTCAGTTTAACAACCAATCAGAGTCCAGCTGGCTATATACGATATGACAGATTATGGGTACTGTAGGCAACTGGATTTAATAGCAGAGCATTTCAATACCAGCTGCACCCAAAGCTTATTGTTCATATACACATGTGAATATATTTTGTAGTTCATATGAGAGAGAGAGAGAGAGAGAGAGAGAGAATATATATAAATAAACGTCACAACTACATATATATTCACGTTTGCAAAAGGAAAAGCAACAGAGCTAATTATATTTGCTGACAGCCATAAGAAGGGTTGTTTAGAAATAGAGTGATGAGGTTGAAAGCTCTTCAGGGCAGGGTCCTCTCCTCTGTATTTGTCTATTATTCGCAACCCCTATTTAATGTACAGCGCTGCGTAATATGTTGGTGCTATATAAATCCTATTTATTATTAATAATAATAATAATAATAATAATAATAATGAAATTAATTTATAGACTCCGCATATGAAACACATGAGGACATATTTGGAATGGTATTCTGGATGATAAATGTTTAATTAGACTTTCTCTTATTACATGCTTGTGGTTTTACATTTGTATTACTGTAATAAAACCTGGTATAGGTAGATTGGTCACTATAATGATTCCATCTCCCTGGATAAAAATTGTTAACATTCAGCCACACAGGAAGTGCATTCATTTTAGGGTGTCATCAGACTCATTGGGCTCTATTTATGAATCAGATTCCATCGTGGGAATCTTCCAGGACTATGTGTTTCAATAGCAGTAATTAATTTACACCAAAGAATGTTTGAGGGAATGTCAGATTCCCTGTTTTATAAATAGAGCCCATAGACTTCTATTGTAATAAAGGGCTATAAAGTACAGCTATTGTGCTGCACTGCAAAGTAAGAAGCAGAGCCCAATTGTGGAATTACACTATTAGGATTGTTTCATCATTATTAGTGAAGGCTGCATTAGGTTAAAAACCTGCATTTTTAAACCTGCATAATGACATACAATTCCCTGGTAGTGTAACCGTTTTCTCATTTCCAGCTGTTATTTACCAGTCCTAGTCCAGGACTTAGAAGATCCCATTGGATTCCCTCTTATGTCATGTATCAGCCATCCAATCAGAGATCAGACAGACCAGTTTATTCACTAAAGCCGTACAATTTGCATCAATGAAGTGCAAAAGCCATTCACAGACAGCAACTGTTCAGGATTTCTCATGAATAAGGCCAATTGTGTTCCCGTGCAGTATGACAACAGGCCCTTTTGCAAGGAGCACCAAGATATAGTTTTTTTGATTTATCATTCTATTAACTATTATCATCTGTCAGTGGCATACAATGCAGGGCCAACTGGTAGCATGAACAGATGAATACAGCATGGTTTCCTAGACAGACCCACCCTAGAAAATATTAAAACCACAATATGATGTGCTGTGTTTTGGTAAAGGGGGCAGCTGAAGGCTTTGAAGTCATTGAAGTTGCCTATCGGTAAAAAGAAAAGTGTAGAATAATAGAGAAAAGGACAGCTGGGCTACTCTATTGCTTTGTGTGCGTAGACGTGGGAATAGAAGATAAGAGGCCTGCTTTGTCTCTTTCTTTGGCTCAGAAATTTAAAAGCTCCTCTCCTATATTCCCTTCAAGACCTGGCTTTCCAAATTACCATTTTATTGGCATCTTGTAGGATCTTCGTGTCCCAATATACACTGGGTGAAGTATCTGGGTATGTGTGTGTGTACATAGATTGAAGTGTAATGAAATAATAATCTGGAAGTTTCACACGAGAAAAGTTGATTAAATACAAGAATAGACAGGAACTGCATATCTGTCCCCAGGGTATCGGCTAATATTGGACACAGTCACTATTATCATATATAACTATACGATGACATTTCTGATCTGGATATTGGGCATTGATTCAGGTCAGGGGGGAGGTCAACACAACAACCAGGTATCAGCATTTTCAGATATGTTCCATATGCACCCGCTTCGGGGTTAAAAGAGCAAGCAATACTAAGAACTCAGGTGATGCCTAATCTACTAGTAGCAAAAACTATGTTACGAAGAGGAAAATAAAAAATGATACAGTTTGCCACTGGCATTGCAACAGAAGATTTTATTTTTCCCTACACTTTGATCAAACTGTGGCCTGCCCTCCAGGGCACCGGTCTTGTAAAGACTGGTGATCCACCCCTGAAGCCGGGGCCTGCCACTGCCAGATTTTGTTGCTTCCTCGCATTGTGAGATCATCGTGCCACCACATCGGTCTTTGGAAACCTCTGAGGACCCAACAATGGACAGCCAAAATGAAAGATCATATTACCTGGCAACAACAAGCCAGCTTCCTTCAGTTGCATGTCCTTCCTACTCTGTCCGGAAAGGACATGATTCTGGATCTGGTGCATCATAAGGCATGTAGCAGAAACATACAGAGGTGGGCAGAAACACCAAACTCCCCCAGGTAGACCGAAATGATCAGGAATGGTGCTCTGGGTATCTCACTATCACCAGCTACATATGAATCCAGCTTGTGTAATGTATCCTAGAGATATACGGTGAAGTTATAGGCCAGCGTAGATAAGACAAGGAATTGAGATTAGTGTGCTTTTATTTTCTGTCAAGCTCTGCTGTTTTTATACAACACACAGGCTCTGCAGGTTGGCGGCTTGCCCCAGTTTTAGCTGGAGTCGGAGCCTTTTTTTATTTGGCACAGCGGTGTTACGTTCTAAGGCTAGGATCCTGAGAGTTTTTCTTGCCAGCAGTTGAGAAGATCATCTCTCAAAATACAACTGTGCACGTCTGACAGGATCAGAGAATTTCCCACTGACTTCCTCCCTGCCATGATATAGCATTTGTAATCTTAGAAGATTTGTCACGCAGTGATTTCCATTAAACATTAATAGTTCGAGGTGGGTTCAGTAATATGTTGACCTCCTGAGGTCTCCAGAATGTCCTGGTCTGAACTCCTGCCTCTTCATACATGGAGCTCTAGGTGCTTTATCTTCTTTGGAGTTCCCCCCACCGCTCCCATACTTTCACAAGAGTTGGGGCTTCCTTATAATGGCTGGGACAGGTGTGTGATCCTGCAGGTGCATCTAACTAATATTTGGCTCGACTGATTAAGGAAAATATGAAGGTTACCACTGGAGATTTTTCATTCTGCAAATTGCAATCATTTGGCAGTCCTACTGATCCTCAGGCTTTATTTCCATGGTCACGGACTTGATGGACGGATTTGATGTCCCTGTTTTGCATACGGACCTGAAAAGACTATTTACCTCGTTGCCATTTATACCCTCAGGAATAAATGTAGAGCTAAGGACTTCCGACATGGCCAAGATCCCTATCACATTTGAGATAATGACGGGAGGACCAGTATCAGGAATGAAGTTGGAGAAAAGGGAGTTCCTCAATTAGACTTGAATTTAGGAACTTACCTGGAGGGTTAGCATTTGAGGTTAAAAGTTAGGCACTAAGTAGAGGGATTGGGGCTAGGCACCAAGATGAAGGGGTTAGGTACTAGAAAGGGGTTGAAGTTTGGCACTGGGTTAAAAGGGAAGATTAAAGACGGGCACCATTGCAACATTTTACCACTCAAGCTAGGAAAATTGGACATTTTATGGGTAGCATAAATTTTTCTCCTGCCTTTCAGTATACTATTACGGAGACTGAAAAGTACATTCCATTTTTTTGGAGTTCTTCTTTAAAGCCTCCAAGTGAAATCCTGTCTCTGGAGCATGAACTTGTGAGCTCTCTGGTAAGGGATGAGGCTGGCTCCTGGCAGACCGGCAGCTGTGCTAGCCTTGTACTTATATGGGGCAGCTGCAGAGCCAGCTGTCGTGTGCTGTGAATCATACGCCAATAGATGCTGTAAATAGACCTGAGTGTAGTAATCTAATACCTACCAGCTTTTGCATCTTACAGAGGGACTTGAGAACACCCCCCCCCCCCCATGTCAGACACAGCCACAGTTAAAGTTCCATTTAAAAGACAGTTTGCCCTCTAAACAAAAACAGCAGAAAATGATTCAGCTTATTAAATAAAACCTGCCTCTTTCTCCTCATTAATCACTCTCCTTAATTCAGCCAGAATTTTTTTTTCGTTCTGCTGTTGTTGTTTAACTCTATCAAGGGATCCATTGAAGAGATAGATTGGTGAGCGGGAGCAGTACTCTCAAACAGAACTGGCAATCATTAGCGGCGTTTAGTACAGTAATGTGAATTCAGGAGCCATTAACAGTCTTGTAATAGAATTAATGGGCCATCCTGCTTTTTAATCGCTTATCAGTAGAGACTGGCAGTACACTATGAACATGTGGGGAGATATAAAGGGCCATATGCAGTATATGAAGTTCTGAAGTGAACAGACACTAAGCTGGTGGGATGGCAGAGACATCAGCTAAGTTTTAGCTGTACGGCCAGCAAAGGTCCCTTTCCACAAGCATGGGCAAGGGGGTTTTCTGTGTGTTTGGCATTTCTACTGTACTTGTAGGTTTATTCAATTCCCTCTCGATCATAAAAGATGAAGGTGCTAAGCCATGCAGCAAATCGGCATGATGTAACTAAGAGCTTGACTGAAGTGGAAGCCATTGTAACGGAGGCAGCTACTGTTCCTTAGTTGGTGGTCTACTAGGGAGGAAAGAGAGATAATTGTGTGTGTATCTATGTGTTTATATATATATATATATATATATATATATATATATATATATATATATATATATATATATATATATGTGTGTGTGTATATGTATACATACATATACATGTATATGTATAATATATTACAGGATCTGCCTGGCTGTAAAAAGTGGTAGATTTTTTTTAATGGCACACTACACCCACATCGATCTGGTATCTATACAACATGCAGATGCTGCAAGATGTGCAATGTGTTTTGTAAGGAAACTCTATCTATAGTTAATGATCTTGTTGTTTAGTGTTACAGGAAATGTGAGCACACTTCTTTACTACTTTATTATTTGTCTTGCAGGTATTAGAAGATAATGACTATGGCCGGGCAGTGGACTGGTGGGGTTTAGGCGTAGTCATGTATGAAATGATGTGCGGTCGCCTCCCCTTTTATAACCAGGACCACGAGAAACTCTTTGAACTTATTCTTATGGAAGAAATTAGATTCCCTCGCACTTTATTACCTGAAGCAAAATCTTTGCTCTCTGGTTTGTTGAAGAAGGACCCAAAACAAAGGTAAGATGTGAATGCTTTGATTTATCAAAGGTAACACCACCTTCGCTTCTCTTGCAACTCCTACCCTACAGACTGCACCAAGAATCACAGAAATGTAGATTTGTTTTCTAATCTCATGTAAGGTTTATAAAGTACTTATTTACATCATTTATTATAAGACAACCTTACTCAACCCTCCCAACATTCCATATGGGCACCCAGCTTGTGGTGTGATGACCAGCCCTGTTCATCTCAGTAAAAGTAAAGTATTTTATGTCAAGCTAGTTTTCTCATGATGGTGACAGACCATTGGACCATTTTCCTTGGTTTAAAAATACAGAAACGGAGATATAATAAAACACAAAAGCTGCAGAAACAACAAATATTTACTGAGGTTTGAATAAATATTTTTTGCTGCTGCAATCACCAGTTGGCAGTCTGTGGCAGTGCTGGTATTTGCTGGCTCCCCACCAGCTCTGCATAGCAATGTCCAGTGAAATATGACAGCTCAGCTGCTTACCTATTATTTGGGGTTTATCGCTTTTGGTTGCGGTCAGTTGCCAGACCCTTTGAGTTTCGGAAAGGTTAGCAGTGGCCCAAACACACAGTAAGCATTATTGGTGCTGTTGTATTGCTTTTGCACTTTGTATAGGCACCATCACGTTGTGCACCTCACCCATTTTGGACTCCTTTGGGTCCCCCAAGATTTTGTTGCCGCCCTATTTTTTGACATTGTGTATGTCCTAATATACCATTACCATAAAGCAAGGAAGTTAACCTTAGGAGTGTAAAGCGAACACCTACGGCTGCTTCACCCCTCTGAGAGAGCCTAATTCTGGGCACTCCTCCCAAACAGACCTAGACTTCTGTACACAAGAGCTGTGTTCCAACCCCCTATGTCTCCCTATGGGTCTCTTATACTGCTCATTGGTACCACTCATCAGTCTTGGTACAGGATAAGGCAGGCGCAGATATCGGTAAACCTTGTGGGATATAGGAAACTGGAGGGTAATTCAATTGGCCAAAATTTATCCAATTAGTTGGATATCCTTGAGTGGACTGTCCCTTTCCAATTGGAAATGCCATTAAAATTGGTTGCGCACATGAAAGCAAAAATGAAAATTTTCAGTGTATTAACTGCTTTCCTTTATGCATGCAGGTTAGGTGGTGGCCCTGATGATGCAAAAGAAATCATGCAACACAAATTTTTTGCAGGAATCGTATGGCAGGACGTTTATGAGAAAAAGGTAATATATTTAAATACATTTTTTTGTAAAATGCTCATGGTCCGTTGCTTTTTCATCCATGAATTTACAAATTTAAATAGTGTTATCTTAGTGACAAAGCTGGCGTAGTAAAACGGTTATAATGCTGCAGTATAATTCGCCCCCAAGCCTTCCTATTCTGCCCCCCTACTCCAGAGTGAAGAAAAGCACAGCTGTTGCCGATTATGGCAGCTGTGTTGGCACACTTTTGCTTGGCAAGGGGTGGGGCTTCCTGGCACAATCTGTAGAGCCCGGCAGCCTGTGCACTGCATTCCAGGAGCCAAGATGGTGCAGAAGGCCTCAAATTGATTTTACAATATGAACCAGAGTCCTGCCAAACAGAAATGGAGTGTCCTGTCAGTGTGGAAGGGGGGAGGGTGGCAATCTGTCAGCCTTATAAATAACCACTTTGTCATAATACTGCTCTATTCCCATCATGTTTGTGGTTCAGCAATAAATGAATGCCCTTTGCTGTCCTAAGGACCTCCTATTAATATTTAATATGCTCAGTTGTTTCCAGACTCGGGTTTTACCCTTGCTTGTGCATTCTGCATCCATGGCATCTGTTTCATTGACTTATTCAGTAAGAGGCACTGGTGATCATAAACCACTTTACCTACACATCTGAAAAGTGACTTCAAACATTCGAGGGTTTCAATTTACCTTTAGGGCGATTGGAGATGCAGGAGATTTGGTAATTGAAAGTTGCTGCTTCTCTATCCTCTGCTGACTCAGATCTGAATGCAGATCATTCTCCTGTCCCCTGAGTGTGGTGGAGTGCTGCCAGCCTAGGGGGAAAAAAAGCCGCTTACATCATTTTTAATGGTAATTGCTCTTTTCCTGCCCCATATCATAGGAAACAAGTGATCCCTATTTAGGAAGTATGGAAAAGACACATCATATAAAAAGACACAATGATCATTATTATAAGGGTGTGTGTAAAGAAATTATTTGCCAATTCTATAATAGAGAGGAGTACACCTTGTATAGAGGACCTGGTTATCTGCAGTGTTCTCATGGCCACCAATAGAGAAATGCAGAATCCTCTCCTCTCCTTACTATCATTTCCTTGATTGCTTTGAGGAAACGTTACCTTCTTAACACAGATATATATAATATCATCAATATCAAAGTAGAGTATGGTTCCTCATACCACTCTCTTTTTAAATGCAGACTGGTGCCTTATTCCTATCTCTAGTTTAAATTAGGACTTGTTCCCAAACCTGCTTTATGCATCCAGTTCTGGTGACTGTGTGTACTTGTTGCAGTGCAACACTTAGCAATGTGTTTTAGTCATGATTGGGCTCACATCTGCCATAGCTGAACTCTATGAACCTTCTTATGACTTTACTAGCTGTGTGCTTGCTCCAAATTAGAGATTCAGAAAGTATTGATGTCATGGATAGCCAAGAAACAGGTGTTTTACCTGATATCACCAAATACTCAAAATGATGGCAAATGTGAATCTTAAGAAATTCTGCATAGTTATTTATTAAGACTACAGTGTGGGACTTGCTCCATTACAGTATATCCAACCCAGGTGCTAGAGCGGTTTTTGGGTGCTGGGTATAAACTTAGGGTCTCAATCTGACGGTTTTCAGTATGGGCTTTATGTTTATATACCGTACTTTTTTTTTTTTTTTTTTTAATGTGCGGAGATCCATATTTCTTCCTAATTCCTATTTGTGTTTTTTTCAGCTTGTACCACCTTTTAAACCACAAGTCACATCAGAGACAGATACAAGGTATTTTGATGAAGAATTTACGGCGCAGATGATTACCATCACACCGCCTGACCAAGGTATACAAGGACTTATTTACCTGTCTATGTTACCGTTTGTAAAATACTGCCAGTGTTTTTTGTTTTAAAGCCGGGTGGGAAGAAGCTGTAGGTGGTTGGCAGCCCCTAAATTGTGAGCCAACTCTTCAGTAACCACCCAAAAACAGCCGGGTGGTTACTAAAAAGTGTTGTTTGGTGAACGCAGCTAAAAGGGGCTGGGGAGAACACTGACTGTCACAGGAATTGAAAAATAATTATCAGCAAGTAATAATTATGTAGGGAATGTCAGAGAAATGAAATAGTATGTTGGACTTAAGCAAGCTGGCATTGGCCCTAGAATGCAGTGCAGAAAAATGACCTCATCAGTGTGCTGCTGCTTGTTGGTTCATTATCCAGTCAACATAAGGGGTTTGTCCTGGACCAGGCTGCAGTTGTTTTGAAAGTCC
The DNA here is from genome assembly GCF_032062135.1 of Pyxicephalus adspersus. NCBI lineage: Eukaryota > Metazoa > Chordata > Amphibia > Anura > Pyxicephalidae > Pyxicephalus > Pyxicephalus adspersus. The sequence continues at coordinate 34,403,888 of NC_092869.1, forward strand.
AAGACCAGGCTTTGCTATTAATATATTTTTTTTTGTGGGATTCACTATTCACATACATGCATTTGCATAAGGTCAGATTTAACAAGGGCTCCTAGCATTGCATACAACACCAATACAGAGCGCATGTACAACCTCTACAAGCTGATGTGCTACTTTGAGTTTCATTAAACCTTGTAAAACTGCAACAGTGACCCCAGCAGGCTTCGTCCATGTACTTCATACCAGATATGAAAAGTACAGCCATGTATTCATTATACACCCAGCCACAGGAAGTACTTTCAATGCAAGGTTATAATGGTCAGAATGCTCACAATTGTTTGCACCTTTGATCCTTTCCAATGACAAAAGTCTAACGTGGGTACGTAGCCTAAGTGGCATACTGCTGTCCCACATGTTTTTGTTGTAGACATTGGATTTTAAGCTGCACTGGGTCCTGCATGTTGCACTTTGGTATATTTGGTTCATTGTAGACTCTCTACACCCCTACAGTAAGTCATAATGACAATCACATTTGACAGTAATATTTAGTCAGAAAGTAGCCAGATATTGATGAGCCGTGTGTAGTTTTTGTGGTGTAGGCATAGCCCATGGGTAATTCTTACTCAAATGACGTCCACTTAAAATTTTAATATCCATTTTGGCAGGACATGCCAATTTAATTTGGAAATGTATGAATTGGTAGCTGTTCTCGGCTTGTTTTCTCGAAAGAGTGTGGGATTGGCAGCTGATTCACAATGGGCAGCCTAGGTTCAGACTGCAGATTATAACAGCTGTCTCTTTTTCCATTACATGGCTAACTGAAGCTGAAAATCCCATTAGTCCCAAGTGTCCAGGACAAGTGGAAAAGTCACAGCGTACTTGCGGTGTTGAAGAGCTGTTGAACTTTTATGTCCAACCCATTTATAACTTCAAGAAGCTGCATCTTGCTGGCTATACGCAGAGGTTCTGCAGCAGCTGGTCCAATCTTTCATGAATCTTTCTACTCCTTGATAATCTTGTCTTTTGGCCCTGTCCTTTGGATTATAATCTTCCAGCCATTCAGGGTATTTACTTCCTTATCAAACGTTGAAGGCTCTACGCCAGATCCAGAACTTCAAGAAGAGGCATACAGTTTCACAGGATAAAGCCATTTGTTAGATGTTGCCTACAGATACCACCCACTGTAAATAACATCACACGGCCTGCCAGGACACATGTTGAAGTGCCTCCCTCAGTGTAATATCAGAAGTACGAGTTCTTGAGTAGAAAGCGGGGAATCCCTGTGTAGATTCTGGTTACATTTATAAAGATCAATCGTGCATGCCTAATGGGAAGTCAGTAGACATTCACTGGTTCCTAAAGCAGTTGGTGGTCTACATACCTGTGAACTGAAATGTCCTAAAGTGCTGGCAGCCATGGGGGGTAGGCGGGTATCCATAGTCTAAAAGCTGCCAAAGCTATTATGTCAGGTGTGGATATTTGAAAGCTGAAGCACCAAGTTCCTGCTCCTCTCAGCTCCCTGAGAGCATGCTAAGCATTTATTAGTTCATGACATTCTTTTGAGTCAGATCGCTGAGAGCATGGCAGGTGTCCCATTTTGATAGCATTGTATGCAGAGCCTCAAAGTGTCCAAACTGGTTCTGATTGTTGACCCTATTTGTTGATAATTATATATGGGAACCGCACATTGCTGCTGCCCAGGTATTACTGGATATTGTTTAGGATGGATAAAGATCTGTATACACATTCAGTCTTGTTCAGTTACTAAGCAGCTGTTTGTGTTTTCTAAACCATTTTAGTGAACTACAAATGTACTGATTTGGCAATATGGGTTTATGGCCAATTTCCTTAAAGATCTGGGTATTTTGGTTTTAATGAGGTTTCTCCATTTGGTTTGCCAGAATTATCTTTAAAGTAGACCTGCTGGTTTGGATTGGTAAAACACCAACCTGACTACTAAATTCTGCTGCTGATAAAGCTTAGGTAGGTAATTTCTTCCTCAGTTGGGTAATGCTTAGGCATTCAGGTGTCCCATGATGTCAATTTTTTTAAGATGGGTGGGAAGAAGCTGTAGCGGGGTGGCAGCCCCTGTATTGTGACCTAACTTTTCAGTAACCACCTAAAAACAGCTCGGTTGTTATTTAATAGTGCCAGGTGGTGCACCCGGCTAAATTGGACTAGGAGGACAATGTGTGCCTTATGTTTTAGATGATCAAATTGTCTCTTGGGTTCACTTTAGAGACCAAAGACAAGTCCGGGATTACAATAGGAGTGATCAAACATGTCAGTTTACTCTTGAAAAGGAAGTAAAAATGGTTTCAGACCAGTAGATTGTTTTGATAGGTTGATTTCAAATCAGACTATATGATAGTCAATTTTTATATAAGTAGGAACCTACCTGTTTCCCCTGTTTGTATAAGTAATACAGGTAGTCCCCGATTCAGGGACATTCGACATACGGATGACTCCTTGATACAACTGGGGCCTTCCTGCTCATTCGTGTGCAGGACAGAGGCTTGAGGGGTGGAGGGGCGAGTTCGCATGACTTGCAGAAAAAAATCTTTTGCTGTTCTGCAGCCTCTTGTAACTTTTTAATGATCAAGACAAACGCTGCAGTTGTTTCTTTTTCCATATCAAAGCACGGCTTGCTCCAGAAGTTAATAAATGTCTAGGCTCCAAAAGGTTTTTTTTTTTTTTTTTTTTTTTTGCTTTGTTTGTGATTAGTTTATAGTGAGGATTTTATATAGTAATTGACACCATACTGCCTAATAATATGTTGAGACAAACATCTGTCCTGATTGCATTTATTAAAATAATGTACCTGTTCCGACTTACATACAAATTCAACTTATGGGAAAGGGACTATGGGTTTGTTCTTATGTAACCCGATGACTACCAGTACATTTGTTTTGTGCCAATCCTAAATCCTAGGGTAACTTATATGGACAATACTGAGAAAGTTGGGGTTTCGTTTTTGGCAATGAACTATGTATTGAATGTTCAGAAAATACAATAATACACAGTGATATATATTTTAAAGGTAGAGCACTTCCATTAAATGGGTCATGGAAAGTGTTGCCTCGGTGTCTATACAAAGAAACCCTACATATCAAATCCAGTATGTCCGATGTTTGGTCTCAAATTTAGCACTCCTGTAAAAGTTGCTCAACTAATGCAGGTGCACAAGAATCATGTTTTACTCTCCAGATGGTACCTTGTTCCATCTCGTTTATCTAGGTGTGCCCTGGGACATTCTCCTCTGTGCTTTCATGGTTGTAATCAATTGGGTTCTTTCTTAGGTATTTGTTGGGAGTGCACCATGACCCACTCCATTTTAAACCAAAATCTACTGCCTACTCACAGCTCTTTTCGGGTGCCAATGCCAAGGTATCCTCCCATGGCTCTGCTTCATTGCAGGCCTCCCTGTCTTTCCTTGATTCACTTTCGTTTCATGCAACGCATCCTCATAGCCATGCCCTCGCTATGCTTTGTTTAGCAGCTATCTCCTCAGATTAGTTATTTTGAGGTAAAGAGAAGGGTCTCCTGTACACTCACTCGCGAGAAACGCACAGCTCTCCTAACTGATTCTATGGGAATGTTTGAAACAATTTAATCACCATGGATTAGGAAAATTCCTCCTCCATTCTTTGATCGTTCTCTACTCCACCTTTAAATATCCTGTGTTTTCTTTTATTTTTTTCTTTTATACACCCTTCATCCCCTGCCTCCTCCCTTTCCCTTCTCCATCCTTTCCCCTTTTCCTTAAAGTAGGCCACCCCTTCCCTCCCAATGTATTTGTCTTCTGTGATTTGGCCTTTTCTTTCCACACATTAGGTTCACCAGGTATCTTTTTTTTTTTTTTTTTACGTAGATTGATACGTCCTTGAATATGTTGTATCTCCTTTATCATTTTCAAATTTATTTCATGAATTGTTTTTTCAGTCTTACCTGACTCAATGTCATGTTTACCTTGTAATTCCAATAAAATGTATTTTGCGAAATCCAGTATGTCCAAAGAATCGACTGGTTTAAACGACTTCTTACCCAACGTGTTTCGCTAATAGGCTTCTTCAGGGGATACATTGAAAGAGTTACAATAGTTTAGAAGTCATGTTAATGGAGGGCTAATCTGTAGGGTAAAGAAGTCCCTTAGAATGGGTTGACTTTGTTGGGCTCACCCAAGGAAATTGTACTAGTGGTATCATATCCAGGAAGCCCCATTTACGCCCAATGGGCAGCTTGCGGAGCAAGTGAATGGCACCCTGCTGTGTGCTGTGCTCCCTTCCATTGATTAATGTAGCGGTTGTTCTAACAGATACATGAACAATTTTGGGTGAACGCTGTTCACAAGTCAGATTCTCTCCTGAAATGAGCCTAACCATTGGTATCTGGTGCGAATCATCTGACGTGTGTACAGACATAATAGGTTAGAGATCAACAGCAATAAGATGGTTTGTATTTATCTGGAGAAAAACATTTGATATAACAGGTAACGATTTACAATCACTTTAGCAGATTAGTTAAGATTTCAGACTACTTAAATCCTTTTATGGTCATTCTGTTGTAGAAATATGACTTCTTATTGACAAAAAAAGTCATCGAAATTATTCTGTTTTAAATTATTTTTGTTAAGTGGCTGATATTTATTTAAAAAAAATTTTTTTTTTCTCCGCAGATGATAATCTGGAATTTGTTGACAATGAAAGACGGCCGCACTTTCCCCAGTTTTCCTATTCTGCAAGTGGAAATGCCTAGATGTTTCACAAACTTTTTTTCTTTATTTTTCCATTGCAACACACAGACTTCATATTTGGGCACTTATTTCATCAGACTTTGTACAGGACTTTCTATAGTTTATGAATTACAAACTATGTTTGTATGACCACAAAGGAGTTGACAAATGTCTGGGGAAAAGTCTGTACGTAAAAAGAAAAAAAAAAAAAACGGTTCTCCCATTTCACATTTGCAAAGATGAAAATATTCCATCCATTAAATTTTTATGTATGTATTTTTTTTTTTTTAAATATACATACATTCATATACATTATGTTGGACGATGCCACACAGCCAATGTCTTGAGAATGTGCTCAAAAGTTATCAATGGAACTACAAGAACAACGAGCATATCATGAATAAGAAAAAACAAAAAAATAAAGTTACTATTCTCACTTCCCTGGTCACCCTGTACCATAAGCAACATTCTTTTATTTATTTTTAGGATTTTTAACTTTTTTCAAAGTGTGGGGAATTGGGATGTAGTTAGGAAATACTAGAAGGCATAGTTGATAGTGCAATAATGAGAAAGTGAACGTGTTGTGAGTACTTGTCACTTTTTTTTTTCCTTAAAAAAAATAAAAAAAGAAGCATCATTTAAAACAGGAGACCAACAACTGGATCAGCAGTTAATAGCCTCAGTGAGGTCAATCATGAAACAAAAGTTCATATCTTGCTGTAGAAGGACAATACATATCCGATTAGCTGGGTTTTAGTTCTATAACAAAAATGTCATTTCTAAGGCTTTTACTATTGTAGCATGTTTGACAATATTTTGGATTTACCTGCGAAACAGCCTCTAGGTCTAGCAGAGGTAGTTGTAAATGGTATAAGTTAGCCTAAAAAAAAAATCAAAAATAGTTTTATGAATTTAAAAAAAGCCTACAAAAACAGATCAACTCAAATAGCAATTTAATCAGAAATACAAAATACAAAGTAGAGCTATCATTTATATAAAGTCTTGCAAAGAGTAAGGCATTTTTAATATCATGTTTAAAAGTAAATACAATTGATGCAACACTACATCTTTAACTGTGTTCTCCCCAGCCCCTCTTAGCTTGGCGTACCACCCAGCACCTTTCTGTAACCACCCGGCTGTTTTTGGGTGCTTACTGAAGACTCAGAATACAGGGGCTGTCACCCAGTTTAAAACATTTCTGGGTTGAACACTATTTACCTACCAAGGAATAGTGTAATGCACTTTTCTTGCATGTTTCCTTTTTTTTTTCTTTTTTCCCCACAAAGAGTGTTTCGTGAAGACTTTTGGGTTGTATTGAAAGAGTAATTGTTACTTCTGATAGAAGTTTAAAATGGCTTTTTTTTTTTGGGGGGGGGGGGGGTTATGCATAATAAAATATTATCCATGTCCATTGCACAGGAAGTGTAGCACTTAATAGCCTACTATTCCCCAGGTGGGAAGGGCGGTTCGTTCATTTTTCCCAACCTATTCCATCACAGAAAATATAACAACCATTTAAGGAATGCTTCTAGTCAGCTGCTTGCTTTGGTAAGTTATCTAAAAGAGGTCGGAGGGGTCATATATGACAATGGACTCGGCTTGCTTTCTTATAAGGTGACACTACTCCGATAATAAGTATTACTGGTGGAAAATGGAGACGTCAGGGTTAACAGAGAGTAATAGGTGACGTGTTAGGAAGTTGGACTTTTGAGTGAGAATTTCAAGGATTGCATAAAGTGAAAACCTTCTGCAGAGGTAGAAAACTAGAAGCTGTATTTGGTATATTTCTGTGTTGTATTTTATTTTTTTGGTGTGTGCTCAAATGTTTGCAGCCATGCATAAAAAAAGGTTCTTTGCACCCCCGGAGTCTTCCTATTCCTTGCTTTGTGGATCCAGCATGTGTTTGTACAAAATCATTGGAAATAATTTTGTTTTTTTTTTTATTTTTACTTTAGCTTCTACTATTGGCAATAAAACAAAAATATTAAAAAGGGAATTTTATATTGGTGGGGTGTAACTTGTAACTAGATGTATGCAGTGTTCTCCCCAGCCCCTTTTAGCTGGGCGCACCACGCAGCAGTTTAAAGTAACCAGCCGGCCATTTTTGGGTGGTCACTGATGAGTTGGGTCATAATACAGGGGCTCCCACCTGCCTACAATTTCTTCCTACCCAGCTTAAATAAAATGCCTGGGTTGAACACTGCAAACCCTAACATCTTATTTTTATATGTTTGGCACCGGAAACTTTAATTTTTTGGTGAATCTGTCTCTTCCTGCTGCAGGCTAGCAATGCTAATCCACGGCCGTGCAGTTTAGTAATCATGTCCTCAGCCTGCCTTATGTGCTTGCTGTGTTGAGCATATTGCTGCCTATCCGGTTTGAGTGCCCAGATAGGCAGCCAGTAGCCCAGTTGAGGAATTTCACACAGCAAGATGGCAATGACTGGCTAAGCAATGGCATAACGTTGGCAACCTGCAGCAGAAAGTGCTGTGACTGGCACGATTATCTACAATTTGCGCCCTTCTCCAAAACAAAATGGCGCCGCAGATGAAGGATGAAGATGGCTTATGAGGAGTAACACACCTGTCACCAAGCGCTTGTCTGATGCTTTCTATTGTGGAAATTACTTCACGGTGTAGAATACCATTAGTTTTATTCATGTTACATTCCATGTGGTTATTACAATGTGCATAAATATTTTTATGTATTGCTTAGCTGCTATTTTTTTTTATTTTGTGCATAATCTTTCACTATTCTGCACTGCTAGTTTTGGAATCCCAAAGACATTAATGGAAATGCATGAAACTTGAGTATTTAGGCCCCAACAGGCTAATGATATGTATGGATCAGACACCGACATATGCCATGGTGCCGTCTTTTTGCAGAATAGTTAGAACTTCTTTTTTCTATGCTACTAGCTGTCCTCAAACAAGCGCACATCTCTTTGGATGAATGTTTAATTTCTACAATAAAATCACGTCGTGAATGGAAATGGCATTTTTAGTAGCTACACATTTTGAAGAGTTGTTTTATTAGTTATCTCAGAATCATTTTTGATGTGACTTTTAATGTTTTCTTGCTGTTCCATATATTGAGTCTTGTATTTCATACAGAGATTTTTTAGAATGTTCTTGCTAGAATCAGGGAATGCCATTGGTGTTTACTGCGTAAAATAAAACCCAAATAGATAAATCTAATGAAATAGATGAGGGTAGTATCCGGGAGACAATGTAGGGGCAGTAAAGAGACTTTGAGGTCACATGACCTAATTCCAGCATGCTTTGGCACACGATCTGTAGGAGGGGCTGCCAAGTCTACACCCTTACTTCGCTGGGATGAAATGTGCAATCCATGCCTCCAGGTCATGTGACTCAAACCCAAAACACGGTGGGATCTGTATTTTACAGTTTTTTTTTTCTTTTGTTACTGCTTCTACCTTGACCTTCTGTGACTCTATTCTATGAATCTATTAAGACTTGAGATTACAATTGGGCAACATGGTGTCCATGGTGCATGGTAAATGCTTGCTGGTCTCAATGTTTGAAGCTGCTGATCAAGCCAGTTAGGAAAAAAAATGTCCTGATCGTTAATGGAAACCCAAATTTGTGCCTACTTACCTTCTCCCCTCTGCCCTGACATACATCTTCTAGGTTGGTAGAATGGTCATCCCCATCAAGGAAAGAGATGGCCTTCAGCTTAGTTGGATTGTACCTAACACTATTGTATGCAGCCAGGTTTGACCCAACCTGTACAGTTGGAACAGGCTGAGAGGTATTCACAATGTTTTTCACTGGGTGAATTTTTAATCAGGAAGCACAGCATGCATACATAATTAACAAATAGACGTGGCCCATGTATATATACATTTACAATGTATACACAAAAACATTTTTTTATATTAATGGTAAGATTTACAATACTTGGAAAGCATTCATATATAGATATATAATAATAAAAAAAAAACTATAAAAAGATTATAGAATAGTGAATATTCCCAGATGAACCCTCGCATGTCCATTATTAGATATAAAGAAAAGAAAAGGCTGTAGTGAAATACAGAACCACTGTCACAAGTATTAGCAAAGCAGCATTTTCTACACTTTACAGACTACATACAGATGAAAAGAAATGTTTTACCAAAATCTGAAAAATGTAACTGTGTTATAAAGTGAACTTTTTATTTTATAATTATTCTACGTGTAATGTTCCCCATTTGTATTGTTACTTATATTATTTTTATAAAAAAAAAAAAACTTAACCTGTCTTTTTTTGCACATGAATGTACCTGGTTATAGATTGCTTTCTCTTACTTTTTTTTTTTTAATGCTGTTTATTTTATTATTTGTAATACAGTTTGCATTATTAAATGCATTTTTATTTAAGTGGGTGGGGTAGGAAAATCCAATGTTTCCCCAAAAAAGGAAAAAAAAAAATAAAACAATTTGGGAAAATCCCTGTCATTTTTCATGTTTTAAGCAGTAGAATTTTTTTTTCAAATGCAAATGATCCCTTTTTGATTCATAAAATAAATGAGGAAAAAATGCTTTATTGAAAATGCCTGGTTTCTCTAAAATGGTTATTTGTTCATTTTGATTTTATTGGTTATTATGAGTAATTCATGGTAAAGTATGCCAAGGTAGCTTTAAGTGTTCAGACTGATGGTGAGGTTGCGGTGTTGTTACCACTTTCTCTTCCTCTGGGGAGAAGCCACATGTAGCTTCTACCCGCAGCACCCCTGTACAGAATGAATGGGATGGCAGGGACAGGTACAGTCCCGCTCACTGCTGCCACATGTGCAGACGCTGGTTCTTTAAGAACCAACACTGCAGTGCAAGTGACCAAGCCTTGGGGAGCCGCTTGGGATTTGCTTAATCCTAAAGCAGGTCTGGACCTGACCTAAAAAGTTCTTAGTGAATGAAAGAAAAATGGGAAAATTGTACCTATAATTAATGTAGCAGTTTTGGAACATTTTGCCAATTGTTAAAATGGAATACTTTAATAGTAATTCCTGAATATAATAAACCTGTATTTATATAGTGCCAGCATATTATGTAGTGCTGTACAAAGTCCATAGTCATGTCCCTAGTTGTCCCTCAATCTAATGTTCCTACCATAGATATTTGTCATTACCACAGTTCAAGATTATTTTGGGGGAAGCCATTTAACCAACTGCATGTTTTTGGGATGTGGGAGGAGACCTATACATACATGGGGAGAACATACAAACTCCATTCAGGGCTGATCCTAGACCCTGGGAGCCATCGCTGCAGAGACAAGAGTGCTAACCACTGGGACAATATCTTGGGTTTAAATAACATCTGAAGCCTACAGGTTCTATATCATTTTTCCCCAACACATAATTTAAGCTGACAATACAGATTTGGATCCTTTGGCTATTGCAAAGAAATATATTTAGGTTTATTCATCAGGTACGTGTTCCTGTCCTGAGTGATCTTTCAAATTCTACTTTTCTCAACAATGTTATGCAGAAAGTTTACCAAATATACTCTGACATGGTGGAAGGTTGCTACGATTATAATGAAATAAATTTACTGCTTCTTTCTATTTATTGCTCATGATAAAACCAAGTACACTAAATGGATTGGAATATTCTTGTTGGAATAGATCAAGAAAACATACGTGAGATACCCACAGTTGGGGCCAATCTCTTATAGGTATTTTTTAAGTTTTTGGATCACATACAGTAGTCATCCCTTTGTCATGACTTTTTATCTTTCTTGTGCACCTACCATAGGATCCCCCTTACCTAATTGTACTTGTTATCACAAAGTAGGGCCCCAAAAATCTGATCGCTCCCTAACGCCATATTTTTAAAAGTGGAAACAAGTTTGCCCCTTGGTGATCAGTACAGAAAAAGGGTCTCGTTCAACAACAGCTTAAGTGGCAATCAGAAGTCCTATTCACCTAAGTGATGTAACTGTCCTCCCCTCCACTTTTTAAGTTGTGAATTTCATTTGATGATCACTTTGGGGGCCTATTCATAGAGTTGTTACAGGAACAAGTGTCTCATTGAAGGATCTTCCTTCATTTCTTGTGATAACTAATATGGAAATCCCATTGACTTTTGAGAGGTTTCCTGTTACTTCTCCAGGATAAGCAGTGAAATCGACTCTCTCCAGTGTGACAAAGGCAGCACAATAACCTGATAGGGGGTTTTACCTTTTTTTTTGTTCTATTCAAACCTGAAACCAATTGGCTATAGATACACCATTGTGCAATAAAATACCAAAAATGAAATAAAGACACATGATCTCAACCTAAAGCTACGTACACACTTCCAATTATTATCGTCGGAAAACGAACGACGAACGTTCCTGCACGATATCTACGAACGATCGTATAGCACCGATCCTGCACATAGAGGTAACGACACGATCGTTCGTAGATATTGTACACACAATAGATACGATCGTTTAAGCGATAGAGGAACTATGTGCACGACAGGAAAGTGAACGGACGTTCGTTCATCACGCATGCTCTGAACATGGACGATCAACGAACGACCGTACACACGAACGATGTTCAACGATCGTCGTCCAATCCGATCCGCCGGTCCGGTCGTTCGTTTCCAACGAGTTTCCTCGTTCGTCGGCGTCGTTGGTTACTTTTTTACGAACGATTTTTTGCCCAATCGATCGTTCGTCGTTCGATTGGAACGATAAAAATTGGAAGTGTGTACGCACCTTAAGAGTTGTCTATACAGTGCTAAATTATCATTCCCACTCCCTATGTTGAGATCACATGACCAAATTCTAACACTTGGTATTGGGCCCCCGCACTATGGGTGACATTGTTTTTAGGCAGGGTATGTATCCACTTATTTTTTCTATATGTTTATGAGATATGTTTAACCTAAACATTAATTTGCACATCTTGTGTGTTTATTGATAATATGCAATTATTATACCAGTAAAAATGATCATATGGGCTGGCATGCTTGAAGAAGAGGATTCTTCAGAAGGAAATTAAATAAAAAATGTTTTGTTACCTTCCACAATTCTTTTCCTGTGCCAAAAATCATTTGTAATACATCAACCCCAAAAAAGGTGAAACAGCATACAGTATTCGGTGAGCCTGGCTTTGTTTAGATTAAAGGTATTACCCTGGTTACATACCCGATAGGGACTGTAGGTTTGTTTTTTAAGTTGAATTCGTTTGTAAGTTGGAACAGGCACATTATTTTAATAAATGCAATTAGGACAAATGTCTGGCTCAACATGTTACTAGGCAGGGTGGTGTCAGTTACAGTATAAAATCCTCACTGAGTTAATCACAAACAAAGCAAAAAAATAACTTTATGGAGCCTAGACATTCATTAACTTCTGGAGCAATCTGTGCTTTGATATGCAAAAAGAAACAACTGCAGAGTTTGTCTTGGTCATTAAAGAGTTACAAGAGGCTGCAAAAGAGCTCACCCCCAAGATCACCCACAACCTCAGCTGTGTTTAGCAAAAGATTTCTTCTGCAAGTCATGCAAACTGCCCCCTCACCCCCATCCAGCCTCTGTACTGCACACAAGTGAGCAGGGAAGCCCCGTTCGTATCTAGGAGATGTGCATATGTCGGATGTCCTTAACTCAGGGACTACCTGTATGTGGCCAAGCACCCCGATAGATTCTCTATAAAAAGAAGAAAAAAACTAAACATTTTGAGATTTTCAATATCTTTCTACATCATTGAGAGATAAAATTTGAACAAGACACTAACTGGAACCTACAGAAAAACCCAAAATGAGTAATTCAGTCTCCAGCACTCAGTTATGCAGTTTTAGTGCTGTGTGGACTGACCCCCTGAGCCTGCTATGTCCACCCAAAATGAAAAAGTAATCAGAAATACAATGTTCCCCCAGACGCACCACCTAGCTGTTTATTGGATGGTTACTGATCAGTTGGGTCACAATACATGGGCTGCTACCCGCCTACAAGTACTTCCCACCCAGGTTAAAAAAAGTTTCCATTGAACACTGGAAATTTATAGAATGAACCTTCAAGGCCACAACTACTCAATTTCAGATTATTATAATAGCACTTTGATATTTAAAATTAAATGAATAAACTCCAACTTTTACAACATTTTGTGCAAGAGGGCCAAAACACAATTTCAGAAATATGAAGGTGCAAAATAATGTAAGGAAAGCATAGTCCCCATGTCTAAATATTGGACTGGATATGCAACCACTTGTGCAGCGCCCCAAATTCTGAGAGTAGATTAATGAGGAAGTTAAATGATGATAGCATCAGGCTGCAACATAACAACACTGAAGAAAGTGAAGGGAGATGCTTTCTAAAGTCGCTGTATACTCCCCTATCTTAGGCTGCGAACACAGGTCAGATGCTTCTTGTCCGATATTTGCCTCAGGGCTGCTATCGACCATCCTGGCGGATCCATGGACAACGAACGATCATAATGGAAGTGAAGGGGAAGAGAGCGCAGAAGGGTGCCGCTCTGTCGTTATTACCCTCTCCATAAAGCAGAACAAAACTGTGTGTTCAGCGCTCGTTCATGCATCGAGCAGTCTTTTGTCGTTGGAGTAACATGAAAGATCCTTTCCAATGAAAATTATTGCACGTGTGTACCCAAACTTATATATATATATTGGGTGCACTTCACACAGTTTACTAAGTAAAAAAAAATTATAAATATAAAAACAAATAAAAAATATAAAAGAATAAAATGTATATTATTTTTACTGATGCAAAAGAAAAAATAAATATCATATCATCCTTCATATCCAGTATAACACTGGAGAGAATATTTACAGTTTCCAAGTCTCATTTTTCGTTCTTGTCAAAATTCAACAAGAAACTCCACAAGACCTTCTCTCTCTCTCTTTTTTTACTGGGCCTGTGACAGATTCTGTGCTCCGTTTATAGACGTGAAGGATTCGAGGACATCTGACTGGCATAATTGGAAAGCATCCTATTTGGTAGTAAGATGGATAAGTATGCAATTAGATAGTAAACATAAACGCGAATCCTAACCTCAGCCTTCTATGGCGGGAAGTTTTAATGGAAGGTGGTAGACGAGATTTGGCGTTAAGTGCTGTAATGCCAAATGAAAGCGGAGTTTGCCAGGCAACCAGATGTTATCAACAGTTAAGTGAAAAGCTATTAAGAGAAGAAAAAGAGAGTAAGCAAAGTTCATTAAGTTTTATTATGATAATTGTTGTTTTGGTTTTAAAGCAAATGGTGGGATTGCCGCTGAGCCCAACTGCTGTTTGTATTCATATTTGTTTAGGGTGAAAGGAGTGAAGTTATAAACTTTTATCAATTAAACTCGGAGGCACGACAAACGCAGAAGAAAAGGGAGATGTCAGGCAGGCCTGTAGGTTCTATAATATTCTGACTGCATACCATCGTTAGAACCCCACTGTGCGGGCAATTACAGTTATTGAGGTTGTCTGAATCACATCTTTGGTGATAAATAAAAAGGCCATTGTGTAGCTTAGCCATGGTGGCCTGATTAGTTTGGTCCCCGGAGCAGCTGTATGCAGATACACACGCTGCACCAAACTTCATATCTGCAGTGCACAAGTCACTCTTCCTCCAGATTCTGGCACCGTCCGCTCAATCAAAACAAAAACAGAGAATAGCAGAAGCGGCTGTTGTTTTCATGAGCAGCGGCTCAAGAGCTCTCGTAACGACGTGACGTATTAGAACAGAGAATGGTGCAATTGTTTTCAACTTTGACCTGATGATTAAAGTGCCCCCATCCTGACATCCTCTATGGATTAGGCTATGTACACACGTACAATAATTGATGTTGGAAAGGATCTTTCACGATCCTTTCCAACGACTAATGACTGCACGATGCATGAATGAGCTCTGTACAGCACTGTTCTGCTCCATAGAGAGGGGAAAACGATGGAGTGGCACCCCACTGTGCTCTCTCCCCTTCACTTTCATTACGATCGTTCGTCGTCCATCATCTGTGGATCCGCCAGGACGGTTGTTTGGACGATGAGCCCTATACATGCAAGATTCTCGTCCAATATCATCCCCGAGTTGATTATCGTACGAGAACCATTGCACGTGTGTACCTAGCCTTATACTTACTGTAATATCATTGTATAATTCAATAGAATTATTTTATTGTATCCATTTCATTACAGTTTGAATTATTTCTTATTTGTTTTATTATTGCAATTAAAAAAATAAATTAATAAAAAATATCCATCATAATAGGCAGGGCTGGGATAATGTAACTTTGACGCAGGGGAAGTCGGTATTGGCGGGTATGCTGGTAACCAAAGCTGACGCCACACACGTACAGCTCAGCTTTTTATCAGCTACCCATAGCGATCGGGCAGGTAGTAGGGATTATTGCAGAAGGGACATGCCTTGTTCCTTTCTGCAATAATGTCTAGCTGGATCATGAACTCTTAAAAGTGGAACTTTAGTTCTGTTTTAACCCAACTTTAGCCAAGGATAAAAAATTGTGTCACTTTGTTACCTGGAGTGACCCCATTTAGGAGATTGCCCCACACTTCCTGACACCCATCCAAGAAGTGGGAGGTGGAGTATCACTGAGAAAAGAAAAAAAACAACTGCAATAAACTTTGTCAGTAACTTATTCACTATGTTAAACATGCGTTTTCCAATTAGAGTTTTGTAACTGCTTTCTGTCCAAAAAACAACATGGAGGGCAATAAAAAAATAAATAAAAAAGCTTTCTATTCAAAACTAAATAAATGTCTTTACTGGTGAATTTAAGGGAGATAGAGATATAAATACTCTATTTATATCTATTTATAAAATGATTTCAAACTTAAGCTGTAGCTTGGTATAGGTGTAGTTCAGTTTTATTTTTTTTACATTAACCCCCCCTTGCGGTATGATTTTTTTGTATTTTCAAATGTCAAATCGGTACATTTGACATTTAAAATTACTCCAATGTTCAGCCGATGCCAGCCAGGCATCACCAAGTGGATCTAGATGCCAGGCTGGCATTGCTGGCGGATGCCGCAGAACCAGGTAAGTCCTCAATTCCACTTTCTGTAAAGAAAATTTCACTCCGAGCCACACTCAGGAATACCACCGGGGGGGTTAAGAGAACTTGATTGATAGTATGCTGGGGTATATTTCCATTTCAGGTATTGTATTGGTCAGCATTCAGGCTCTTTTCCATCAAATTATCAGCAACATGTACACACGTCAGATGCTTCTTGCCTGATATGAATTGTTGGGCTCGTCTCAGAAAGAGAAAAAGAGCACAGCAGGGTGCCGCTCACTCCTTCTCCTCCCTCCATAGAATAGAACAGGGCTGTATCACCAAGATTGTTTCCAACGCCAATAAATTGAATGTGTGCATGCTGCCTTCGTTTACAGCAAGTTTTACTTTTCTTTGGCAGCACCTTGTTCTTTCATTTACACCTGTAGCCTGATCCGTGTATTGGTCTATTCTTATTACAACCGGTTGACTCGGACTAACAAGCAGATATCAACTATTGAAAGTTTGGCCAAACAGTAAGAAGAGTTTCATATAATTACTCAGGCTATGTACACGTCAGATGATTCTCGTCCGATTATCGCCTCAGGGCTAGTTTCAAATGAGAATCTGACATGTGTACAGCACTCGTTTGACGTCGTTCCGGGATCTATGAACAACGAACAACTGCAATACAAGTCATTCTCCCGCTGTATGTACAACACTCTGTCATGCATCTTTTAGTCTTTTGTTGTAAAAGATCCTTTCCAGCACCAAAATTCTAATGTGTGTACGTAGCCTAGGTCTTCACAAACGATTAAAGTGTTCCCCCATCCCAGCCAGGCAGGAAGCGGAAGACGGAGAACCTGATAGTTTGGATAAGGATTGAAGTGTTTGCTCTGTAGAGATCGGGGCACCAGAGGATCGCTTTGCAGGTAAAATGTCATAAAGTGCAAATATTCTAAGAATGAATACTCGCACATTATGATAAAAACACACATGCACAACTTTAAGTGTTTTTCCTGCTTGAGCAGATTATGGGATTATTTTAGTGTACCTAGTCTAGGCTCAGGTTCATTTTTAAGATTTATTATTTTTTGAATATCATTACTTGAGCTTTCTACCTTCTGCAGCTCAATACAGAATGAATTCCGGTGGCAGTGAGCAGTTCAGTAATATCAAATCTGCAAATGCTGGTTCATTAGTAACCAGTACTATGATGTAGGAAGCAAATGTATGGCTAGTTGCCAGATGCCATGCAGAATCTCTTGCTGCTGCCGAAGGTCTGAACCAGAAAGGTTTTCAGGAGTTCAATAAGGTGAAATTAATTTCCTATAGATCTGATGATAAATAATGCCATCCGAAAGTATGGACATCTATATTCTTTTACCTTCAGTAAAAAAAAAAAAAAAAAATTACGAGGATGGCAAACTACAAGAAGTTACCACCAGTAAAGAATGTCTGCAAATCTTCATCACCCTAACAGACACATGGCGGTACCCTCACATACACTTTCCAGCGGTGGGAAAGCACTGCCAGTTGCGGGTAAATGAGCCCACATCGCATTGTTTCCATTCCCCCGGCAGAGTGCAGCATGAATTGTGCATGTTAATGAGGTTTATTCATGAATTGCTAATAGTCATGTCTCAATGAGACTTTCTGCTCACACTGGTCATTGTTCCTACACAAAGTAGATTCCATAGATACAATGCAGGAGGAAGTGAACACATCATAAATCACCCAACGCAGAAAAAGAACTACAAACCAAACAAGTTTTCAGGGCAGCAGACTGTTTTTTCCCCTAGTAGGCTGGAGAGGGATTTGCTATACGTAAGACATGAATGTTTTTATCTGCCGTGCAGGTTTTTGTTTTTCTCAGCGAACACTGCAGGGGAACTTCATACAGTGCAAAAGTCACCGGTATCATTTCTCAGTCACCGGTATCAACCAATGCAGATTGGTTCACAGGTTTGTTATAGTGCTGAGCCCACTTGCAAGCTGTAACAGCCTCCATTGCACACACAACTTTTATAGGGGGTTCATTTAGGAGCCCATTTATCCAAAAGAGCATCTGTCTGTGAGGTCCGGGACTGATGGTGGACAACAACCAACTCATAATGCACTTCATATTATTCCAAACAAGTATTCAGGCCGACAGTAGAATAGGTCACTTGCATTTCTCTTCGACATCTATCCACTGGGCAGGGTAAGGAGGTGCACTGGTAACAAGAAGCTCAGCCAGTCCAGAACCCCTGGGCCACCTACAAATGTCATTCCAAAAACACATACCGTATTTTTCGGACTATAAGACGCACTTTTTCTTCCCCAAAACTGGGGGGGAAAAGTGGGTCGGTCTTATACACCGAATACATATTAAATATACCGGTAATTAAAAAAAATCATACTCACCCGATCCCGCGATGCTGTGGGCTTCTTCTTCTCCTCGCTCTCCTCCCGGCTGCAGCGCGTGTCTCCTCCTCCTCTGAGCGAGGAGAAGCCGGCACACGTGCCCTCGCGATCCGGTAAGCAGGCTGATCCAGCCTGCTTATGAGATCGCGGGGGCACGGGTGTCGGCTTCTCCTCGCTCAGAGGAGGAGGGGACACGCGCTGCAGCCAGGAGGAGAGCGAGGAGAAGAAGAAGCCCACAGCATCGCGGGATCGGGTGAGTATGATTTTTTGGCACAGGGTGATCAGAAGGGGATACATTGTGTCAATGTATCCCCTTGTAATCACTCTGTGTCAATGTATCCCCTTCTGATCACTCTGTGTCAGAGTGATTAGAAGGGGATACATTGACACAGAGTGATTTTTTAGTATTTTGTTCAGAATCTTTTTTTTCTAGGTTTTTCTCCTTTAAAATTGGGTGCGTCTTATAGGCCGGAGCGTCTTATAGTCCGAAAAATACGGTAGCTCCCCTTGCTGTGTGAATCCGCTTGAACTTTAGCACTATCAGTGTTTGTACAACTAAAGTTTTTTGGCTGCATTTGTTTATCTTTGCTCATAAAATCCTAGCAAATCTGCATCATTAAATGATTTTCGTCCATATTTAGGGAGGACACCTTATGGGAACTCTCTGTAAAAAACTACTCTATTTGAAATCTCTACCCATATCTTGCGATTTTATTACTTTTACGTGCTTCAATGGAGACAACCGAAAATCAGAGATATTCTTCCCCTCTGAAGAAACGGGTTTATTCTGCAAAACGCATCGGCTCAATTTAAATATCCAACTGTTTCATTCTGAAGTTGGTGCATTTTAACACCCGATCATTTTACTAAGAAGCTGTCTAAGTATAAATTTGTCTCAAACATTATGCAATGGTACTTTTTGCAACCTGTTCTAATTTTGATGTACATTAAAAGAGTAATTGTTTTGACTCATTTGTATTAAAGTTTGTATGACAGTTTTATAATTAATGATTAGTACCACTAAAACCCTGCTTTTTTTTTTCATCCCCAAGGATTAGGTGTTTGAATATGTTTGACTATTTGTCCAAAAGACAAATGCTTTGCTGCTTTTTAATAGGAATATAGCTTGCATGTGGAAAGGCTTCCACAAATAGTTTTAGATTGTATTAAAAAATGACCTAGATAGGTTTCAGAATGCACAAATATATGACCGGGTTAAGAGGCAACACAATGGTAATCCCATGAATATCCAAACATTGAAGATGGTGAGGAAATCAGGAAGGAATGGTATGTTAGAGTAAAGATCATGCTTTAGGTTTTTTCCTTCCTTACTCAACTGCAGCTTTCTGAGGTTTATTTTTGTCTATTGTTTGAACTTCACACACCACCCATGTCAACTTGTAAAACCCAAGATGGGAAATGCCAGGTGTACTAAAATCAAAGAAGGGGGGAAAAAATGGATAAAACTGGGTTTAAAGAATGTCTATGATAAGTTACAGCCCCGGAGTGGTTTTCCCCAGGGAATCTTAGCAGGAATCCATTGGATTCCTTTTATCTGTAGCTTGCATTAAAAGGGCTGAGGATAGCAATCCAATGAAATGGTGAGGACACTGCCCTGTTTATTATTTACTATCCAGATGACAATGGTTTTGCAAGACAAATAAAAAAAAAATTGGTCTCATAAATGTATTTTTTTTTTTTCAATCTGGTAATTCAGGGTCCAGGATAGCAGTAAACCCATCCTAATCCTTTCCCACTTCATTGAAAAAGTTTCAGCCCTATCAGATTCTTGCCACCCTCACTTCCTTCCATTCATCGCACTTACACCGCTTGTATTCACCCAGCGATCGGAAAATACTGAAGTCTATGCTGCCACCCAGTGGTCAGATTTATTACAAACTTTATTAAATTTCTCAACTTTACATATAAAAATTACATAGAAAAGATCAATATAAACATTTCCATTTACAAATTTGCAGGGGAATATAAAACAGATGCAACATGCCTTAGGGAGGATCAAATTCCTTATTTACACTTCATACAAAGAACACGCCGTGCAGAAAACTTTCTCACCGAGATCACCATCGCTGGAATGAGGAAACAAAGGTTTTAGATAAAGATTCACCTCCATGCAAGAATTCTCCACACATAATATATTTAGGAAAAAAATTATCTATGCATCTCAATAATGTATAACAACATCATCAGTTCCTGCAACCCTGAGCAATATTATGTGAAAAACATTCTATTTAAGTATTTATCACGCACTCATTTAGTTACATTGCAAAGCAACCCCGTAGCCCCAATTACAGAAAAAAAAAATTGTATGTGTGTGTGTATGTATATATATATATATATATATATATATATATATATATATATACACACATATATATACATACATACACATAGACATACACACACACATATATATATATGTAGATATACATCTCCGCGCATACACACAAGCTACAAAATGTCACCATTGATGCTGAACAGATATATAAAAAAAAACACAAGCAAAATATATATTTTTGTAATGCAGGATGAAAGTGTCCATGCATGCAATCTACTGCTTTTTGTGATTTACTCTACAGAAGAGCTCAAAGTAGGAAAAGGAGAAGCAGCAGGATTCACATGTGCTGCAGTGATCCAGTACTAGCCAGGAACATACTCACAGGATGCGAAAGCAGAGTGACAGAAGAGGTCAAAGTGCCGCTTCTCATTCCCAGTACAATCACAGATTTTGTGAGGGACCTGTAAATGGCTATTAACTGCAGCATAGAATCACTTCCTGGTCCACCAGATGGAAACTTGCTATATAAAGCTCACATCTGAATGGATGGAAATCTGAATTCGCGCCAGGAAAAACTTCTATATATGTATGTTATTTGTGGATTTAGAGGTTACAAATCTTATAACAAGCCAAAGCTACAAGGTAACCATGGACCCGATGAATAATCTGCTGCCTGTGAATGGGGTGACCCCAGAGGCATCTCTACTGGTTAACTCTAGGGAACCGCACAGCCATGGAAGTCTGCTTGGGCTACCTACACTTAAGCTGAAAACCTGCAGGTTATATCCTATCAAAAGTAAGCACACAAGTCCTCCTGACAATACTTGAATTCTCTGTCCTCACCTCATATCAATTTCTCTTTATCTAAGGAGAGATATGATCACAACTCCTCATACCTCTGCTGCAGCCATTATATTCTGGGACATGCACATCAGTTCTTGCACCTGTACTTACCCTCATGAAGGCCAAAAAGCTGCAGTCTTAGGCTATGTACCTACATCAGATGATTCTTAACCAATAATCGCCTCAGGGTTAGTATTGGACGAGAATCTAGCGGATCCACGGATGACGAACGATCGTAATATAAGTAAAAGGGACAGCACCGCGGGGTGCTGCTCTATCGCTCTCCTCTTCATAGAGCAGAGTGGCACTGTATGTACAGCACTCATTCATGCATCATGAAGTCTTTTGCCGCTGGAAGGGATTGTGAAAGATCCTTTCCAACCACAATTATTGCACGTGGGTACGAAGCCTAAGTGAGCGATCACTGGTGGAAGGTGACTGAGTAACGGCTCCAAAGACCAACAACCTCATTCTTGCAAAATGCTCCTCTCAGTAACTGGAGTTCAAAGATAGCCTTACCATCATAGGTTTTCATTCCACTGTTGCTGTATATTGCGATCTGCATTCATGCAGACTTGTAAAGCAATAGGTTAGATTAGTATGACAGCCAGGGAGCTAGCATTTCCAGAGGTCAGTAACAGACTATGTATATTACAGCACATGGTTTGCTATACATGAAGATATGCAGGATGTAGAGGTTAAGGCGCAGATACTTACACAACAACCGAACAGTAAGAACAGACGACTGCTGAACAGCAAATGCATGATCTACTGCAATTTCTGCAACTGTTTTGCTTGCACTGTTTGCAGGTTTCTTGGTCTCCAACTGACCGCACACAGGACGAGCAAGCCTTTGAGGTTCCAGCGGGCACAGCTGCATTGAGAGAAAGACATCTCTGCAGTGCTTAAACAATCTCAGCATTTCAAGTCACATTGGATAAAACAAATGCAACATTCACATATACAACTGATAAAGAATTCTCATTCACATAACATACAACACAATTTATATTATATAGTCAATAAAACCCAGCTCAAGTTTAATAAGGACCAAATTATTATTCCTTAAATGAAAACTGTACCAATCAAGTTTTCCTTGACTCTCCCCCCCCCCCCCCCCATTTTACCCTGCCCAGCCTTGCATCCTAAACAAAGTTTTAGGAGTAATACTATGATCAGACATTATTATGGAACGGAGAGGTTTAATACTCCCTTTTTTTCAGCCTCTTGGTACCCAGAAGCAGTCAGTTGTTTTTGCAGGTGTTCAGGTTTTCTGACACATTATAGAGTGGTAAAAGGTAGGGTTTGGAAGGCAGACCACCCTGAGACCTAAATAATCTGAAGGAGGAGTATAGAACCTCCTAGCTTTGGTAACACAATGAAGCAATATGAAGGGTTTATTTGAATTTCATTTTTATAAACATTTTTAGGCACATTGCAGCAAGTGTGAGATAAAAAGCCAAGAGCCACAAAGGAAAGCAAAGTAAATGTCCCAAAGTGGGCATATTTATTAAACTATCCATCCAGACAAGTCTTCAGAGATCAGTTTGGAACCAGCATAAAGCTTTATAAAGTAACTAGATGACTTTGCTACAAGTCAAGTCAAACAGTAAGAATATTTTCAGACTAGCAGTGAGGTTGTGGTGTTGTTAACGCATCGCAGACACCACTGAACCCACAGAAGCTCCATAGAGAATGAATGGGAGCTGCAGTTCAGTATTGCTCTGTGCCGCCTGCTGTCAAATGTGCAAGCACTGGTCTGGTAAGGACAACAAAGTAGTGAAGGTGGCAAGGAGCCAGCGGCCGGGAGCTCTGCCGGAATGCTTGTTAGTGCTACCAGTCTAAATCTAGCCAAAGGTACTGGCTTCCTTGAGTGCTCCCCAAACCTGATTTACTATAAAAAAAAGTTTAAAAAATTAATTACATAATATATATTAAATTATAGTCATGGTGTCCTTAACATTCAAGTAAATTAAATTGACTTGTGAAAAAAACTCTGAAACCTTTCAAATTCCAAGTTCTTCAGTCTAAATAGCCGTGTTCTCCCCAGCACCTTTTAGCTGGGCCCAGTTGTTTGTATACTGAAATATTGCTAACGCATTAGAAGACATTCCAATGAACTATATTAGATCCTGTTCTCCTTGCACCATCTTTAATACCCCAGCAGCCAATCAGGATGCTTCTCACAAAGCCCTGGCTACAGTAAAGCTACACATGAACGTGTATACAAAAACACTAAATATTTCAGCAGCATTTTCCAAATTCCTTAAAAGTCACTGATAAAAACAACTCGACTGTATCTTTCTCCCGGAGCGTAAACAAATGGAACAATTGTTACTTCTGGATGGACGCAAACCAAGAGCGTTTAACAACAAAATGTAAACATGAAAAATATGAACGTCTGAACTCTTCTTTTAAAAAAATAGAAGGGTACAGTAAACATTTTTATCAACTTTCAGGTACCACTGGGCATGCTTAGACATTCCATTGTGAAGGTTAGTATATGGTGGCACCCTATAATCCTGTGATGTACAATCCTCAAGAATGCAACTTATGCACTGACATGTACTACAAGTGCAACCAGCAACACGCACATCCATCCACGTGATCTTCTCAGACCATCCATCACTACACGCCACCTCATGGATTCCACAAAGGAGCAATCACTCCAATCGTAATGTCACAACTAAAGTTTTAAGCGATCCTTACATGTCTGTGGGGCTCTGTTCAGCTTTCCGTCTTGACCAATGGTAGTTTGTCCGGTTAGCAGCTCTGCTGCAGGATAATCCATTTCTACATAATCCCTATTTTCATGTGACTGGTTCCCCAAGGCAGCTTTGGCACCACTGAACAAGAGCTTCCTTGTTTTCTCTGGAAAAAAATAAAAAAATAATAATTATCTCATAAGTTCCAGTATGTGATAGACATCTGGGGCTCAAAAGGATAATTGGGAAATGAGGAATCTTTTACTCCTTCACAGGACAGTAGTAATGGGATGTACACCAATTTGCACTGGCAGTTTGGTTACATTACAAGCCAAGATTAGATGGTATAAAGCAGCCTGATAGCTTCCATGCAAAGTATGGATGTATGTGTCCTGGGCTCACCTGGGACCTGAGGTAACCTGGCAAATCTACGCAACACTCAGGATGGAGTGTGGAAGCCAGAAACCTGATCTCCCTTGAGGCACAAATGTGAAAGTGCTCAGTACCGAGAACATCTGGGGTCAGAGCCACCCAAGCCTGTACTCTGTTAC
>NC_092869.1:34429577-34431793 GCF_032062135.1 Pyxicephalus adspersus
TTTGTTTGGTATAAGTCCTGTTTGGTATAAGTCCTGTTTGGTATAAGTCCTGTTTGGTATAAGTCCTGTTTGGTATAAGTCCTGTTTGGTATAAGTCCAAGGATCTGGAACAAATTAAGGACTTATACCAAGGTACCACTGGTACACACATACACAGTGGTACCTTCTTGGTATAAGGACTTATACCAAACAGGACTTATATACACACATACATACACACACACACACAAGGGGTGTCAGCCACTTTTGAAATAATAGGGTGACATTTGCCTTATTAGGGTGATTTCCCTTCACTACCTCCTATCAAGAAGAGAGGGAAATCCCCTCAGACAAACAAGTGTCACCATGGGAAGATTTCAAAATGTAGGATTTACCCATTACTTTCATTCCTGGAGATCCGGACAATTGGAGCGTGATCTTCCCCAAAAGTAAACTGACAGGGGTTCTATCCCAAGCACATTTTTAACAAATATATCCATACCCAGACACCACAATCTTCCTTCTCTTCCTCATCATCATCGGTTACCTTGATTGGCCAGGATGAAGTAATTCATTCATTAGTCTCAGCATCCGCAGAGATGGGAAGACGGGATGTCCTGGCAACCAATGTCGAGCATGTGCAGCATCAGTTTTGGTTGCCGGGGAAACCCAGCTCCCCATGCGTGCTCTGCGCTAAGTGATGCGTGCGCAGGAGTTAAGTCATCCCAGTACGGCCAATCAGGATGCCCAAAGATAGTCTGGTAGAGGAGGAAGAAAAGGAAGATGGCGAAGCCTGGTGCTGGAATGTGGACAGTGTGTGTCCACACTCACATGTGAGCCGGCTGGGTTTGGTTTCACTTTAACTCTGTGGAAACAAAATAAATAACCTTATAATGGGGCTACCCCAGCACTGCAAAGATCAAGGTCTAGCAATAGTTTGTGACCCAACCCTCTTCCATCTATCAGGCCCTCTGTCTCCCTACTACTGACCCCAAATTGTGTTTCTCAGACTGCATCTGTGGCTGGGCCAAGGAGCCTGCAGAGGCATAAAGTGCTTCCACTTGACCTTACAGACCAATCGTATCACACCACCAGATCATATGACCCTTTCATATCAGGAAGCTCTTTAAAAGGAATGTCACACATATTGATGCATGGGGTACAGACCAATCGTATCAGATCACACAGATCACATGACCCTTCCGGATCAGGTAATTCTTTAGAAGTAATGTCACGTGGGGGTACAGACCAATCATATCACACCACATAGATCACATGACCCTATTAGACTGCACTTTAAAATGAACATATTACTGCACAGTACTGTAGGTCGGGGGTGAGACTATCATTCACGTTTCAATCCATTCTCACAATCTGCCTCAGGCTGCCTATAAGCCCGGAGTTGAAAAGTTGTACATTATTTGAATACATTGATTGGTAAGGTTTATGTATTACCCACAGATGTATACAGATACATATACACATTCGCCTACATTCAGTCACCAGGTCAGGGAACTACATGTCCCAGCATCGCCTGCCTGGGGCCTGCGCTCCAAACAGAGGCCTCACCGAATATCTCTTGCTTCAAGCTTTCCCCGCATACACCCTCGCTCAGTTCCTTGTGCCCGATGTGGGTCTTCAATTGCGGCGGGGCAAAGTTGTCGAAGGGATAAGAACGCTTGGGCATAATGATACGACCACCCGGCTGACCTGACAGGAACAGGATACGCGCCAAATCTGTAAAGCACAACGCGCCTGCGCTAAACCCAGCCTATCACAGCTGCTCACATGATAACTCCACCCAATGCGTCAATCACGTGGCATGACTGAGTCAGATCCTCTGGTAACGATAGGCTGGTTTGCCAAGGGGGGGGCGGGGCTTGGTGTAGCACATGTGCTAGTTGTGTGTGTTTATATGTGACGCACTGACCTCCCAGTGTGATGATAGAGATGTTAGGGGTGAGAGAGCGGCATGGGGACTGTCACTGCCTTATCTGACATGACACATCAGTTCAGGGAAAGACATAATAAATAAATGTAATTATACAACCAGTACAAGAACCTAATTCTGTATTCATATCAATACATGCAGTTAGGTTGATGGGCTTCCCCCCAGAAAAAATGTAATAAACACATTTGACTATGGTAGAGACATTAGATTGTGAGCCCCTTTGAGGGACAGTTAGTGATATGACTATGGAATTTGTACAGCGCTGCGTAATATGTCGGTGCTATAT
>NC_092869.1:34432392-34441210 GCF_032062135.1 Pyxicephalus adspersus
ATGTCTGCAGTCTCTGACCATCTCCTGTACAATGTCTGCAGTTTCTATCCATCTCCTATACAATGTCTGCAGTCTCTGACAATCTCCTGTACAATGTCTGCAGTCTCTGACTGTCTCCTGTAATATGGCTCAGGGCCACTAAGAGAAAATGTGGGCCCTTATACAGAATTCTACACAAATGTAAGTGTGCTACAATTTATGCTACAATTACAGCATTTACAGGGAAATTTAGCCGTGGAATTATTTTTTTCCTTCGCTGTTCTGTAAAGTCTTCATTGTAGTCTACGATGAATCAGCATGGCTTGTGTTCCCTTTTCTTCTTCCTCCCGGGATTTGGTGGGAAAGCAAGTAGGAGTAATCCAAGCAATACGTTTGAAGCTAGGAATGAACACGTGAGAACACTCATTTATAGTCACTTTCACAAGTTTTTGCTTGAATGCTCCGTAATATGTTACGCAAAAGTATTTTGTCATTGTCATGTCTTCTATTGCTTTGTACTCACTCAATGCTTCGTGATCTTGTACGCGGAAGTTCCCTCAATACAATAAAAATTAAATGAATTCAATAAATATATGTTCAAATTATAATAAAAATTATGGGACCCATTGATCTTCATAGGCCTCCTTGAGCTTCATATGCCCCGGAGCAATGTACCAGCTGCACCCCCCTCTCCTTGGGCCTGCAATGGCTGCAGTCTCTGACTCTCCTGGATAATATCTGCAGTCTCTGCCCATATTTTGCAAAATTACATTCACTAAACTTTTTATGGGGCCCTGAAACTTCCTAGAGTGTCAGATATCTGTTCCCCCATTGTATACTGTGGTCCCTTCTGCAAACCTCCACCTCACTTCTGGGTCCTGTAGTGACATATTGGTTGGTGGATGAGACCACAGCATGCAGAGGGGGGATTGAGCATTTACTCCCCCATACAATCAGGTTTAATAGATTTATCAGCAGCCCCAACAAGCTACCAGCACAGCTCATATCTAGTAGCGGTCGCCAACCTTTCAGACCTCATGGACCACTAAATTCATAATTTTAAATCCTGCCGACCAATAATATGAATTTTTTTTATAAGGATAAATACATTTGTAAAATAATGATCTTCCTAATGGCGCTGACAAGGACTGTGGAGGTTCTGATTCATTGATCAGCTCATGGGTAAGTGAAGTATTACTATTGTTACTATTATCATTAGTGCATTATATTTGGTATTACTAAAGAAATGCAAAATATTTGTTTGCTTTTCTCACTCATTATGGGTTTATTTAATTCGAATCTAAGACCAAACAAGAAATGATAGTTATCAAAGTCAAACTATTTGCCATTGAATATAAGAGTTAAAGAAAATACACAGGTAAGGTCATACTTACCTAAAGGAGCATCTGAGAAATAAACAAAATAAAACAATTGTATGGGAATCGATATTCACAGAGCGGGGTGACTGTTGTAATGGTGGAAACAATACTGAAGCGTACGGCTCAGCAACAGTTCCTCATACAACCTAACACTACACTGACGTCACGCTGCGCCTCCCTTGTTTTTCTGTCTCTAGTACAGTTTGTGAATTTAGTGCAATATAAAGGCCAAAATTGTCATTCAGAGTATAAGAATTTATTAGAATATTATTTTTGTTTTATGGTAATCATGCAAATAATGTCCAAATTTTTTTGTGGACCAACAATTTTTTCTCACACCATTGGTCCAGGACTAGGTGTATTTGTCACCTTTTAGTTGTTTTTATGGTATAACTTTTTGATTGGTCTCCATACTCATTTCCCTGCCCATGCAGTAACAGGGTTCATCAACTTGTAGATGCAGTTCTGTCAGGCTGTATGGATGGTCTCCAAGTTACAGAAACAACAAACTCTCTTCACAGAACACAGAGCTGCCTTGCTAATTCCAGCCAGCCAGAGATCACACGTAAGACGTCTCTTGCAAAGGTTTGTGTCACTTTGCTTCTGCAAATCCAATATATGACCTTTAACATTTACCTGTGCTCCTCTATATAAATGTCATGTGGTCAGATACAAGGTTTGTGTATGCGGAGGGTTAAGGCCATGCAAATATGAAAGCTGTGCTCATCTAGGGGATGGAGGAAAGTTGGGTGAATCTATGGCTGTCTTGGTATATCCTCTGGAGGCTGCTGTTGTGGGAGCACTGCCCTTGACTTTTAATGTATTAAAAACAAATTTTAAGTTCTAACATGACTGATCTGCATGAATTCTGGCCATTAATGGCAGTGCAACATTCAGGCAGCTAGCATTTTGGAAAGAGGTAAATAAAAGCAGCCTCAATACTCCATGCAGTCATTTACCCACACTTGGGGCTCATTATATAAAACAGGGAATCTTCCAGGTCCATTTGTTTCAATGACAGTAATTGATTGTCAGCAGGGAAGGTTTAAAAGGAATGTCAGATTCCTTGTTTTATAAACAGAGCATTTAGAGTAAAGCTTCCCTATTACATTGGATATGTGCGAGATGTGTATAAAGCTATTTCCCATAATACAATGATACAAGCTCCTTCTTAGATTCAGTAATATAATGCAGTGTTCCTCAACCTTTTTAACATGGAGGAACCCTTGCCATAACTTTCAGATCTTTAAGGAACCCCCCACTATAATTGTATATTCACAATTCACAGTATATTAACATGGTGGTCAGTAGAAAGAATGTCTCTTATATTGCTGGCCAGGGAGAAGAATGTCACCACTGCAGATAGCCAAAAAATGATTGGTGTCACCTAAACTTTCTCATTGCTCAATGAACCCCTAGTAAACCTCTAGATGAACCCTGGTTGAGAATCACGGCTCTGAAAGATATTTTACAATCAGATTGTAATAGACGTGAAGTAACTTGTGTGGCACCAGAAGTAGCCCTGCCAGTATTCGGAAGCTGAAGAAGCCCACCTCTTAAGATGCTCTATAGGGGTGGGTCCTCTTCTCCTCTCATGTGACTGTATATGTTGGCATTGCATGCTTCTGCTTTATAAAGGCTATACAATAATTAAAAAAAAAAGCATGGCACTAATATGATTTTTCTGTAATTGGTTATACAAATAACCAGCTCTTTATATGCTTTTGCTTCGTTTTGTGTTTAGCTACATACAATGGAAGTTGAGAAGAGCATACTGAGAAGCTCAAATCACAGAGCACAACAGAGGTAAGGCAGGAATGTTCATACGCATGTATGTGGTGGTGTTTTATTTATTGTTTGGACTGTACATAAGTTATCAGTGCACTTTTACATATACCCACCCTGACCTGTCTGTCTAGTCACCCACTGATTTCAAGTCAGAGATGGATTTGGACCAAATGGGGCACTAGGTATGGTAGCAGCATTTGGCCACTTCATTTGACATTGGTAATTATAGCAATAGGCACAGAAGACTGGCCCATTTGCATTGTACTGATCTAGTCCCATAAGATACCAGCAACTTATATGTCCCATCCTCCCCAGACAGGGGAGTACACAACTCTAACCCTTGTGCTATGTCTCTGATGTACTGACATCCCCACACTTACCAAACGCTAGGCTCCCGCCTGTGGTGAATGAAATGGCTTTATAGTAACCCCCCTTTCCAGTGACATTTTAGGAAAATACTTTCACTACTCAGCTACTTGGCTTAAACAAGAAACATAGAAAACAAAAGTAAAATGTATTGCACACATTTTAACAGGACAGTTATATAACTCAATGGCATTGCATACACAGGTATAAAATATATATGATAAAATTACATTGTTGTATTCTGTATATACTAAGTATTGCAGGTAAAATTGTGCACTTCAAGCCTCCTGAAAAGATTTGGGCAAAGTTGACTGAAGATCAATGTCCCATAAGTCGGCCAATCCCTTTAGATGTGTATGGTAAACCTGAGACTTATCGCTGGAGAACGGCGTATGATGAGGCGTACAATGTGGACAACCAGGTTGGTGGAAAAAAAAAAAAAAAAAAAAGATCTAAGCTTTAACTAGATAACTTAGAGATGGGTGATCCAGAAAACCTGGAATGGATTTGGGCTAGGATTCAAAACATTTGATAGCAAAAAGCAAATGTTTTTGAAAAAAATCCATTCCAGGTTTGCTGGATCACCCAGCTTCACTGATGAAGGTGTATCCAGTCTTTGAGAGCTTTAATAAATCAGGCACAATATGTGTTCATGCACCCATTTATCCCATCCAGGGCATTTCTGACTCGATGACCGCACAGGGCAGTTTGGAGACAGTAGTCGCTGCATAACAAAGTGTTTGAATAGGACCATTTATAGCAGGATCACCAGTTCTACCTATAGTGCAGATTTCAAATATTGATTATCAAATAGCCAATGGATTGTAGTAAAACTTTCCTCTCCCTATCCAAAAAATAGGTATCATCATCAAAATCAACAGGTGGTTTTTCCCTGGGTGGGAGCTTGAGGTTTAGATGTTCTCAGCATGTTATGGTGGTTTACCCCCACATCCCGAAAAAATACTGCTAGGTTAATTGGTCTTAGACAATTGTAGGAACGTTAGCTTGTGCACCCTGTTAAGCAAATTTTAAGGTGTTGGAGCTATACAAATACATGAATCACTTTTATTTATTTTTTTATATAGGTCTGTTGGAAATAAGAGAAAACCAAGTGAGAAGGACCGGTAGCAGAAATGTCTGAAGAAGTCATAAGAATGAGGGTGTCTTTATACTACGCTACACCAGGCTCAATTTTAAGCAAAGTTAGTTTTACAGATTACACCCAAGGACTAGCCATCACCCCACAAAAATAAAACTGTAATCCATCTGGCTGCTACAAATTTTGTGGGTTACTCAGGATCTGGGTCTATATTTACCTTCTTTCTTTCAAGTCATTTGTTAGGGTGGAGTTGTTACTTGTGGTGGGTAGTATTTTTTTTCTATTTTTACTGTACAACAAGCAATTAAGGCTCAACAAAAACCTAATAAAAGCTTTATATTTCTAAAGTTATTAACAATACTATTCACATATAGCCATGATCTTTTCCACAATTTATAGGCAGACCGGTGACAAGGAGTTAAATTATTATGGAAAGATGTGGATTTTATTATCTGCTCTCCAGGACAACCATCAGATTGCTCCACACTGTGGTTTGTATTGTATGGCCCATTAATAATCTATTAAATATACTTATACTAGGTGTGATGTCTCCATCCTTCCAGGAAGGTTTTTGTGAAAGAAGACACTCTATTCCATTGCAATATTTTCTTGCAAGATTTTAGCTGCTTGATGTTCCATTGGCTCAGTGGCAGCACTTTGGCCTTTGCAGTGCTAGGTCCCAGGTTCAAAATCTTGTCCCGGACACTATCTGCATGAAGTTTGCAGGTTCTCCCCGTGTCTGCGTGGGTTTCCCCTGGGTACTCCAGTTTCCTCCCACATTCCAAAAACATGCAGTTAGGTTAATTAGCTTCCCCCAAAAATTGACATTAGACTGTAGAAGAGACATATAACTGAAGTAGGGACATTAGACTGTGAGCCCCTTTGAGGGGCAGCTAGTGACATGACTATGGACTTTGTAAAGGGCTGTGTAATATGTTGGCATTTTACAAGTACAGCGTAATAATAATACTGGGGATCCTTCCGATGCTCTTTTTCCAGGAGGAAGACAAGAGTAAGGCATGCATAATTTTACCTTATTCCTTTTAATAGGCTTCGAGTATGTGACTTGTAATGGGGACCCAAAGAGTGTACATGGACCTTTCATTTAAATAGCAGGTCCCCTGTAAAGACTAACCAGTTATAAAAAGGAAGAAAAAAAAGTCATAAATTATCTATTTTTGTATCAACTATTTGTTTAGAAATGTACATACTAAGTACAAAAGCTATCCCACCCTAGGATTTCCAGATTCCAGTCTTGTGCCTCACAGTGTTACATCCAGACAAGTTTATTTCAAACTGGATTTTATTTAGTTGGCTGCAACTCATCACAAATATTTTTACCAAAGTGGGAAACCATTCACACAGCAGGTCCAGAACATGTAGCAGTGTAAACTAGTCACTACAGTCACTGACAATGGCGGTGCTTTGTCTTGAAATCAGTGATGAGGAAAATTGATGGAAGTTTAAAATAGCTCAATCATAGACTCTCGAGACTTTCCAACTCCGACCCATTTCACTGCAGAGAAAAGGAATATATTACCAGCTGCATCATACTCAAATCATGGGTGCATAACATACATATAATACATGAATTCCCTAGCTGTACATCTACATTCAATAAAATTAGGTAACTTTTCTAAATGGCTTGACTTTGGAGAAAGGAGGCCAGAGTGATCACTGAGCTATCTGGCAAAAACTAGAATTGACTGTTGAAAGCAGTTTTTTGTAGCAGCTATAGAAAACTATTTACCTATACCTGAATGAATAAGGAGTGACCGTCCAAATGGGAACATCCACACACTTCAAAACCTTGAAGGACCCAGTGCCTAAGCAACCCAACCCTTTCCAGTTTCTATATATATGACATAAGACTGAAGCACTCACCAGGCACTCCGATTTGGTTTTCCACAAATCTGACATAATTTTGGGCATTGGTGGGAAGCTCCTCCCATTTTCTGGCACTTGTGGTGTCGCTCTTCCAACCTGGCATAACTTCATACTCAACTTCTACCCGCTGTAAAATTTCTTGATTTGCTACAGAAGAAAGACAAAATCACATATTGTAAATTTAATAAATAACACCAATGGTTTGCTTTAGAATGGTAATATGTATTGGGTTCTGAACTCCTGAAACATTGCTTTTCCTTATACTTTGCTGTTCAGGAATGTCAGAAAAGGGAATTAGGATGGTTTATTGTATATAAATAGGCATTCATAATGAAAGCCAAATATTGAACAGGCTTTAACCACCCTAGCAGTAATCCCGGGTGTGACTCGGGGTCACAAAAAAAAAAAAAAAAAAAAAAAAAAAAAAAAAAACGCTGTCCCCCGGCGTCCTGCTGGTCCCGGCAGGTCCTGGGGACACGTCCTGCTCCTCCGATCTCCAGTCGCAGAGTGTCGATTCAATCTACAGGGTTTCCTGGTGACGCTGGTACATGCGTCGGTGCAGCCGGGACATAGCGGCAGGAAATTCAAATAATTTTGTATTGGATTCAATACAAAATAACTGTATTGAATCCAATGCAAAGAAATATATATATATATATTTTAAATTATAAAGTAAAAAAGTAAAGTGTACAGTAGCATATATATTATAATTTAAAAATTATAATATATATGCTACTGTACACTTTACTTTTTTACTGTTTTAATATTTTTTTTGCAGATTTTTGTGTTTTTTATTTAAAGTTCATTATAGACTTTAATAAATATCGGTGAGTTATGCCCAAAAATTACAGCTTACAATGTAAAATAAATTTCTATGCAAAAAAAAAAATTGAACACTTTTTGCATAGAAATTTGCAGATTTAGAACGCCGTGCTTTACCCATACATGGGGATATGTCAATTAAATAAAAAGTTCCCAGCGCCAGATAATTAATTTTCGTTTACGCGTCCAACTTATCATTTGACTGTCAAAGGAAAAAAAATATTGGGCACAATGGACATGCAACTTGTCTCCCCCTTAAATTCTGCTCATGTAACAGTGCTGTTCATTGGCCGGTGTTGTCACATGGGGAAATATTTCTCAATGTTCTCAAGTCGTGACTTTAGACACAGACAAGTTTATTTCGTCTTGGCTACACAAAAATAGATTTTGGTTAAATCATAGAGGTCAATGTGGCCCTATAAAGATACTCTGAGGAGTTCTGATCTCAAATCCAGGGGTTATTTTCCCCTGTCATCACTAGGTTTTGATAATAGCAGGTTATTTATAAAGCAGCGAGTCTGACATTCACTGAAACATTTCCTCCTGGAGATTCAATTCAAACACATGGACCTGGAAGATTCTACACCAGCTAATGTCAGATTCACAGCTTTATACAGTAGCCCTCCTAGTGTTGGATCCTCTAACCTCTTTATTTTTCAGCACATGATGAAAAAAATCCTCAGAGAAGTACACTACCATCACATGACAAAAGCCTTGGCAGAGAGCACAGAACTATAAAATTGAGCCATCAGAGAATCTAATATTTAACGAGCGAGAGTTTGAATTCTGCCCACTAACAAGTGTTCAAACTTGACATTTCAATTTGTATTGCCATTTTATGAACACAGTTTACAGAATGCCTGGGTTAATGAGCCCTTGTTGAATGCATTTTCAGAAGTTGCCTATGAATAATCAGGTAGTGAGGCATTTAAATGGGCACAAAAACTTTCACTTAACTATATTACTTAAAAACCACAGAGGATATAGGTTCCTTTTGCAAAATCAGAGTTGACATCTCTATGCTGTATAGTCTTAGCAGATTGAAGAGCTGTGGAACAGACACAGCAGCCCCACCTACAGGCTGCTTGCAGAAATCTAGGGGGCGGATACAAGACCGGTCACCCTGGGGAGAAAACATTGGCGGGTCTTAATATAGGAAGCTGCTGCACAAACGCAATGTTTCAGTTTGGAAAGGCCCAGAAGAAAATACACAAAGCACCAGGATTCATATAGAAATACAAACGCCTCTTGTAATAAGACATTATTTGCTTATACTAGCACAAACCTGGAAAGTATGGGATCCTCTTCCCGTTAAGTTTGTAGGCGATGCCAACTTTAATCTCATCCAGTGAGTCTAAAATGTCCAGTTTCGTTAATGCCAAGCTGTAAAGATAATAAATATATAGTTATTTGCACAATACTAAAGCTACTCAAAAGGATACACATTTTTGTACTGTATTTACACAGTTTTTGCAAAAGTACATCTTGTAATACACCT
>NC_092869.1:34441803-34443498 GCF_032062135.1 Pyxicephalus adspersus
ACACACACAATTTGCAGTTGAAAATGGAATTATGGAGTCTAGAGATGCAACCTGACAGGATTTGGGACAACACAGAATTTATCTAGCAGTAACTTTATCAGTTATATAAGTAAGGGTGATTTGCACCAGATCTTGGGGCATTACAGAATTTTAGTGAAAATCTGCAGACTTACACAGTGAATCCATTAATCATATGGGCATATTTTAAAATGACCAGGTCCAGCCAGCCACACCTCCTCTTCCTGCCTGTGGTTACTCCCCATTCATGGCCTTTCGTCTGAAGAAGATTGCCTATATCCTGCCAAAAAAAATGGAAAGCTATGTTGCCGTTAAACATGAAACTTTGCACATTGAGTGAACCTGTAACAACCGCTTATTCAAAAGGCTCAACATATCCAGTAAAAGTAAGCACTTACTGAACACCCCACGGGCTAATATTATTATTACAAAGTACTTATATAGCGCCAACATATTACGCAGTGCTGTACAAAGTCCATAGTTTTGTCACTAACTGTCCCTCAAAGGGGCTCACAATCTATCGTCCCTCCATACCATAGTCATATGTCTTCAATACTGTCCAAGGTCAATTTTGGGGGGAAGCCAATAAAGTGTATGTTTCACATTGAAGCAATCAGATCTACAAATTAAGTCACATCTGACACTTTAAAGTTCATGTTTTCATAGGTAAAGGGATTTTGGTCTGCCATCAATATTTTCTCCATGCCTATGCAGCCTAATGTACATTTTAGCATCCAGATGCTTAAGCAACTCATGTGCATGAATGATATTTAAGTGACAAATCAGCCCAGACTTCCCAATACATCTAAAGAGAACACTCACGTTGATCTGTTCTGTAGGGAAGGCTCCAACGCCTACTCTTGTGGTATAAGCTTTTACCACACCATAGACATCTCCTACATTCTGGGGTGGGATTCCGAGTCCAGTGCATACACCCCCTACTGTACAATTCGAAGACGTCACATAGGGATACGTTCCTGCAGATACAGAAAAGTCATTTCAGACTATTAAGACATGAACTTGAGACAAAATAGGAATAAAGCACAAATCACTAAGTATATGAATACTGAATCTACCTGGTACAAATTGAATTACAAACTGGACAACAAGGTTTTACATGCATGCCTTTTGAAACGCATTCCATTATCTTCCAGGATTCTATTGCACAGGGGAATAATAGCACCAGTGAGTCTTATTTCTCTTCTCCGGTACACAGAAACAGAGTACCTATCTGTACTGTAATAGTTACTGCTGCAACTGCAGATACATGTAATAGGTTGTGATAGTATATGCAAGAAGCAATGTGGTGCATATCTGCCCTGGGCACTTTGTTTCTGTGCTCACACCACAGGCGTGAAAAAGTAGGTTTCATGTGCTCTCTGAAAAACCATCTTTTCATTTGAACAATTAAGGAATATAAGAAGGAAGTCTTTAATCTATGAGTTATACTGCTATCCACAGAAAGATTGGACACAAGATTTGTATCCCTCAGTGGACACCAAGAAATAGATTTTTGGATGAGTATCAGAATTTTTTTTTTCTTATCCATTAAGTGACACACAAAGTCTTTGGGAAGTTCAACAGTAGTTCAAATGGGAGTTGGGCAACAAAGCAAACAATTGCTAATAGGCCCAATGGTAACTGTGAGAATGACTGTAGCTCAAAGCACTGCCTTTA
>NC_092869.1:34446127-34463864 GCF_032062135.1 Pyxicephalus adspersus
TATATATATATAGCTCACAGTATATTAGATTAGTGGTCATTGTTAAGAATGCCTTTTACATTGCTGGTCAGTAGGAAGAGTGTCATCCTTGCAGATAGCCAAAAAGATCATTCGTATTATTACAATTGACCCGAGAGGTCCAAACTGCTCACTGATCAAGGAACCCCCAACAACCTCTGGAGAAACCCTTGTTCAGAAACACTGTGCAGCATGGTCAGGTCACACACAGGACTACACTGAAGTTGAGTTATGTAGCCTGGAGTAAGACCTAACCCAATCAGACATTTCAAGATCAGATCATCACCATCATAGTGCTGGTCCTTTAGTCTGAATGCTGCAGTGCAGGGGATTAGAGGAAGTTCATATCAGTACAGATTCTACCACTATTGCAAGCTCTATGTACAAACAAAATTACCTTTAATTAACCCTCAACTGAACTATGTTATGGATTTTAATATCTGCTTGAAATTCAGTCGCTACCACGCAGCGTCTCCCGAGAAGCTGCTGTTTTTGGTATGATGAAGCAGCAAACACACGGCAACCTCACCCCATATGAACTTAGCCTAAAAAAAATGCTCTTTTTATCCTGTGGACAGTGCAACAGATACACAAATACACAGTTCTAGTTGCACTTTTATGTTATTCTGAATTGGCCAATGCCAATATGGCAACAGTTTCAGCTGGTTTGCAAGACATTCAGAATTCATTGTTCAATGGATTTATCCTGCAGTTGGCCTCCTCAAAACAAAATTTGCACTCCCATAGACTTGTGTGGGAATGCAAAACAAGCCTGATACAAACAAAAGCGTGCTGATGCAGACCATGGGCATATTTATAACTAAAGGGGCAAAAGGTATTTGTGCTAAAAATAGTAACAAAGCAAACACTTCCATAGCTGCAATAGTAACATAATTGAAAGCCTTATAAGGCAATAAAGATTCTTTTTTATTTATTTATTAGAAATTAGCTACACTGCTTACAACACATTAATATTTATTCAGAATATCTTCACTTTTGTATGACACATTACCTTCAGCTTCTTCAACTGGCCTTCTACATCTATTTCCAGATTGGGAAACATGGATTGATGCTGCTGGGCAAGGTTCTTAAATCTGCAGAAATAACAAAAATTATACATAACTAAACTTGGCTTTTTCCAATGTGCTAAAAAGCTGGTTTGTAGCCAAAACAAGGAATTTTTGCTTATAAAGAAGTGTATTTTAGATTTCCTTTTATTTATTTTGCTGAATAACAGCAAACACTGCTGTGTACATGAAATGGCAATCTAAACAGTAAAACAGAAAAAATTCCTGTAGAAAATATTTATCTACAAATGTAGAAGAACCAACCTTGATGAAAACTCATCAAAATTTGCAAGGAGGTCACAGACACGAAGACCAGTACGTGCTGCTTTGGAGGAGTAGGTTGGTCCAATTCCCTTCTTCGTCGTGCCAATGCTGAGAATAAGAAAACAGAAAATAGATAAACCCCATTTAAAAAGGAACTGTGGTCATTTTAGGTTTTAAACAATAAATGTGAGGTTACATGAAATGTACTAGGCAGTATTGGATAACAAATTTCATGTGCAGCCACCTTGTGTTTTATACTGGAAACACTATGCAATAAATTAGGTTTTTTAAAGTCTCCTCTTTACATAAAATGAAAAGATTTATTACAGATTTAAAAGGATATATTTAATTAAGCTATAGAGAAGGTCATTAGGAAAGAGGTTTGTAAAAAACTAAAAAAAAAAAAAAAAAAATTTACTTTTTCCCATCTTGCGCTTGTCGCTGGACTTCTTGGAGACCGTCTACTGCTTGGTGAAAGTCACACACTATATAAAGAAAATACATTTGGAAATGAGACGTAGGGGTAATTTAACATATTTAATAATGACCTAAAATCAGATTATCAGGGCAATAGGATGTATGAAGCCCAACAGGCATATTCGATATAGATAGGTAGATAAATATGTATATATATTATACACACATTTTGCTACATAATAATATAATTGTTTAATAAAAATAAAAAATTTTTCTTCTCTATAATATCTCGTTCATCGGTGATGACCATCCTCTCCTACTATTTTGTCCATGCTGTTGAGGAAGAATGTTTTTTTTTTTTATTTACATTTTTATAGCAGTTTTAGGTGTTTTTACTCCTTAACATCGCCTTATACAGTGAATTTATTACATCTTTCTCCTTGCATCTGTGAAAGTCCTCCAGAGATTACTAATCTCATTCTGAATAAATTTAGCAGCAGAAACACCATTCTTTTCATATTATTTATTAAAGAAATACTGGGAAAGTCAACTTAACTACCTCTGCTACAAATCATTCTCTGGATTAAAGAATGTGTCTCCTCATTTTATGTAGGTGTTCTGTATTTTACTAGATTAGAATTGTGCAGAACTGACAACACTGCTTTAAATTTCAGCATAGCAGAGGCGCTGCATAGTCATTTTTAACTCAAACTAAAGGAAGCAGCATGCTCGATTCCTGGCAGATCAACACTTGCAACTTTTAGAAGGTAAAAAACACGCATGTTTTGCAGATTACTTGCAGCACTGCACATTGTCTTACCAGCTAGCACTCTTGCTCTGCAGCTGTTTGTATGTGCTTACATGGCTTTCTTTCAGACATCCCGATTTCCTCCCACATCCCATAACATACTGGTAGATTAACTGGCATACCCCAAAATTGGCTTTAGACTAATTTAGGGACATTAAATTGTGAATTGAGGAATAGTTAGCAACATGGACATCAAAAAGCACTGTGTAATATGCAAGCACTATATTAATACCTAGTAGTAACAAATTTGGGATTTACCCCCAGATATACACTTAAAATACAAAGTCTTCTGGCTTTTCATAGAGGTCACTCTGCACATTTTGCTCCTGGGTGAACCTGTCAAGGCAGTTTCTCCAGAGTTCTTCCAACAAAAGGTTACTAGGGCATCCTTAAGCAATGAGCAGTTTGTGCCTCTAAAGGTCAGTTTAAGTGACACCAATTAACTTTTTGGCAATGTGTAAGGATGACATTCTTCCCAAATGCCAGCAATGTGAGATGAACTCTTCCAAATGACCACCACACTAATGTACAGTGAGTTGTGAATATAGTAATTATAGAAGGGGTTCCCTGAAAACTCGAAAATTATTTCAAGCTTTTCCCCATGCTACAAAAGGTCAAGAAAGGCTGTGTTAGGGTAAAAACCATCATTATACATAATCCCCTAAATGCTGCCTTTTTTAAAAATCTCTTCCTTTGAGCCCAAACCTCCTATAAAGATGATCCAGCTCCCCACCAAAGTCAGCATCATATACTACCTACCTTTCTTTTCATTCTTTTCTGCTTCTTCAAACAGCCCGGGTAGATGTATTACGACACCATTACCTGCAAACACAGGAAAATAACTGTTATCTCATCAATCTCATGTTTCCAAAAGCTCATAGAATAGAACTAAAGTCTGTATCACGCTCCATTAGCATTAATTCCCTTGCTAAAATATAAACCCTTCAGAAGCAAAACCAAAATGGCCCTGAAATGCATTAACTCAGGGTAAGACCACTCATTATTTCCCACAAGGATTACAGATCAGCAAGATGATGAAACGGTTCAAGCCTTCCAGCAGAAAACGAACAGTATTAACGTGCCGCCAGAGAAATATGCTGTGGTTACATTCGTCACGATAAACAAGAATATACGATGGGTCAGGCCATTTTGCAAGTGTTTATTTTATATTGATTTCTTCTGACACTAGATAAAGTTGTGCTTTTTGCTGTAAAATCCTATTAAGTAAATGTCCCGAACGTTTAGGTAAAGGATAATAAAACAAGAGGAGATACGCCTTTCGTGGAGCGTTCTTGTGTACACTGCCTTGTGTATAAACCTTTCAGTTAAACTAAATTATTATTTTTGCCTTTTCATGGCTGCTGTCTATTATTTCGTTTCTTCTTGCTTTTATTGCATGCTTATATTTTATAGATGAATGAACTGGAAGCTTTGATTCTGAAATGTTTGACTGAGCATAAATGTCCGTCACTGACTGAAACAATGGAATGTGAGCGCTGTGCCCTGCAGGCACCAACAGTTTACTGGACATGCTGTGTTGGAACTTAGAAGCTTGGGAAATTCAGTTATGAAAATGATTTTGCTGTAGGTTATTGCTACATATTACATAATATTTAAATGGAAAATGACAAGACGGGTTGCTTCAGCTTCCTAAAGAGAAAGTAAAAACCAGTCCTAGAAATATATATTCATGTGGCCCATTGCTAATAGATTTGCCCCAGAGCTGACAAATGCTGAATAATTCTCATACACCCATAAAAGTATTTTCCCTGTATTCATTAAAAGCCATGGCCAGATTTATTAATAGTGTTCACAATAAACTAATGTTCTCTCCAAACCTTTTTAGCTGGGTGCACCACCCAGCACCTTTTGGTAGCCACCCAGCTGTTTTTGGGTGGTTACTGAAAAGTTGGGTTACAATATAGGGGTCAACACTTACCTATAGCTTCTTCCCACCCAGCTGAAAAAAGTTTTGGGGAGAAAACTGCATGGGTTTAACAAATTGGATGCTTTGACATTTATGTGTATGACCAGCAACTGATAAACGTCTGTCCCTGCCTACTCTACCTAGTTATGCCTGTACTCTTTTTCTCCGCCTAAAGTTTATTCTAAACCAAGTTCCTCCCGTAGTAATGTGATCACCTGAGGCACTTGAAAGTCTATTTGCCAACTGGCAGATTGTTTCAGGTTAACACACAGCCAGGGCAAACCAGCTCACTCCAGCAACAGGTAAGTTTTACATTCCACAGTTATTCAGAGAGATCTGGTTTATTAGCAGACAGATAAAATGGTTGCATTGTCACAGCGACACGGGAGGCAGTCTGCAGGTTAGGAAGAAAATGTGATTTGCTTTACGTTGCTATGTGTGCATGTGCTTCAGTTGGTCCCTTCCTGGTGGGTTATTTTGTTTAACGCAGAGAAACAGTCCTGCAAAAAGAATAATTAGAAGCTATGGCTAAAATGTATATTTTGTCAACCAATAGAAGGGATGCAGGAAGCCTTGGATAAAACACAAAGACCTAATCTAAAAGAAAACGGAACAAAGAAACTAAGGTTTCACTTTTAGGGATTCCACAATTAGGCAGTTTATTATTGCAGGAAGAAGCAGGTGATGTTCCTTTTGCAATAATTCCTTCTACCTTCCTGATTGCTGCTGCTTTCTGGCAAAAAAAGCTAAGCTGTGTATAAGTCAGATTTCATTGACAGGATACCCAGCTTCTTCTGTGAGTGCCGGGAATGAAAGAACTCCGATGCATCCGGCCAATAAAGATGACCGAATATTGTCTCCTGAAAGAAAAGGAAGATGGCGGCGGCTTGTAATGGAACATGGACAGGCTAATAAGTGGGTTTACTTTAAAACTAATAAACTAAATTCTCACCTTTCCATGCTTGTTTATATGTACATTATCCACAATTCCTGAAATGCCCACAAATGGGTCAAAAACGGATACCACACTTTATGTGAACTAGAACCAATTAAAACAACGGCTACCCAGTGTATATGATTTGATATGTTAAACATAAAATTACATTTTATTATATTATATATGTTTACTAAACAGTTTTTATTTCACAGAGAAAGCTTTAGGTGAGTGGGGCAACTGTTTTCAATGCTCAGTTTTTATAAAAGTCAAAAAGTCCTCACTAAGAAGCCAGGTGGAACTTGGCTAAGCCAGAACTAATTGTTCCAACAAAACTGTACCAACTGATTGCTGCGGAATCATCTGTGAGAACAATATAGCTTTGTCCGTAACACTTACCAATGAGGGAGACCGCTTTGGAATTTATAATGCCACTTGGTAAGAGATGAAAGTCATATTCTTTACCGTCTACTACCACAGTATGTCCGGCATTGTTTCCTCCCTGAAAGACAAATGGGAATAAATTCACTTGATACCAACCAATAATACCAGTGAAAATGAACAGGATACTTTGAGCAAAATGCCTCATAAGTTATTACAGCAATGATAACCAATAAAACCTGATTGGCTGTGGAAAGGACGGTCAGATAACCTTTAGGCACCATGTGAGTGCCAATCCCATTTTAGCAAGCAATTTCATTGTTCAACCCAGAATTTTTTTTTAAGCTGGGTGGTAAACATTATAGGTGGGTGGCAGCCCCTGTATCGTGAGCAAACTCTTTGGTAACCTCTCAAAAACAGCCGGTGGTTACTGAAAAGTGCTGGGTGCTGCACCTGGTTAAAAGGGGCCGGGAAAAACATTGGATAAAAGGGTGGTTACTGCTATCTAACTGCAGGTATCTGAGGCTGCCAAGCAGTGTCTGAACTAAAGAGAATGCAAAAGGGTAGCTGGGTTACAGCTCCATATTGAAGTCACTCAAACACTTGATCATTTTGAACAAGCAATAAGCTGGAAGTGGACCAAGACGCCTAGAAACAGCCCTATAACTGCCCACTTAACATAGCCTTGGACTTTATTCAGAAAACACAGGATACAAAGACATAACAAGCAACAATTTTAAAGGTCCCAGCTGTTCTGCATAGTGCAAAGGGTGTACTGGTAACACTTTAGGGACAACCAAAAATAGCTGCACGGACCAGGTTCCCAATAGATAAAACAGAGGACTACTCCTAGTGTTGGCATTGCTGTTCAAATTCTGTGCAGGGGAGGCTGAGGCATGATAGGGTTGCCATCCCATTGCCTGAACAAGAACAGAATTCCAGTAATATGTTAAAGTGCATACAAGATCTTAAT
Organism: Pyxicephalus adspersus; assembly: GCF_032062135.1. NCBI lineage: Eukaryota > Metazoa > Chordata > Amphibia > Anura > Pyxicephalidae > Pyxicephalus > Pyxicephalus adspersus. The sequence goes on from NC_092869.1 coordinate 34,452,917, forward strand.
AATTGGGTTTTGATCTACATAAATATTTAAATAGCTGCGTCCAAAAATCAATCTGGATAGTAAAACTCAGAACAAACATGGCACTTTATCTAATTCATGATCTGCTGTTTGGCCAAGTTCTCTACTGATGGCAGATAACTTAAGCAAATGTTTACTGAAAATCCGTGATATGAATTAAAATGCAACTGCGCTCTGGGCATTATTTTAATAGATTGTAATGATTGAAAAACAGAGCGTGTACACGCCATTACCCAGAATGCCAAGCAGGGTACAAGCTTCTATTCTATAATGGTTCTTGTAATCTAAAACCTGACCTTCTACTACTGTATTTTTATTTATAAGGTGCAGGCTGATCGGTAGGATAGCCACGCCAGTCTGCGGCTTTAAATAGCAGTCACACCACCGACAGAGCGCTGTGATCTGCATCAGCGGTAATGCAACGGGTAGAAAAAGGACAACGGTTTTAAAATTATAGAATAAAGTTATTCTCTTGCAAAAAGTTTTATACGCAAACAGCAGTGCAATTTCTATAGGTCCCCACTGAAATATTGGTCTATAGCACCAAAATAGTTTAACCTCCCTGGCGGTATGAATATTAAGTATTTTTAAATGTAAAAGCGGGACATTTAAAGTTACTTAGTATTTTAAATTTCCTGCCTGGTCCGGCCTCCCTGCCATACGCTCCTGAGCAGATGCCTGGGCGATAATAAAAATAATAGGATGGTGCTGTGTGGGGGTCAGAGGAAAGATTGAAATACATACAATAGTTTTCAGCACTCTACAACCTTTCCCTGAAAGAGCCAGGATTTTCATGTTACACCTAAGCCATCTGCCATTCACAAACTGTAGCAGAAGTTGTAGAAAAGGACACCTTTAAGGGTTATAGAGTTACAATTCAATTCTTTAAGAGAACATTTCTCTTTTATCAGCCCCTAGACCAGGCATGGGCAAACTACGTCCCGAGGGCCATATATGGCCTGTGGGCTTTTTAATCTGGCCCGATAAAAGTTAGTACCAAATCGTCCACTGGCAAAAAAAGAAGACCAACAACACTGTTCCCACTGAAACTACATGTAAGTTTTCTTTTACCTTTAGGTAATGGCTTTTACATTTAATTTATATCAGTTCATACAAACACTTTCCATTCATCTGCCCATCTGTCAGATTTTAAAACTCATTGTGGCCCCTGAGCCAAAAAGTTTGCCCATCCCTGGCCTAGACCATCACAGGCAGTGGTAGTGGCATGTAGGGGTAAATGGATAGAAAGTACCAGACACAAAACAGGACAAAAAGAAAAGAACAGTTTTTGTTGGCAAGCTTAGCTCCAGATTTGCTGTGATTATTGTGAAATGTTAAATCTTTGCTTTACAGGGAGAATTATTTTTGCTGTTTGCGTCCCCAAAAGATTTGCAAACCTCCACTAGACGCCTGTTCCCACGACAGCTCTCCAAGCTGTGAACTTCCTCATCATTTCCTGTTGCTTCTCTAGGACAGGAAGAAAAGGGGAAATCTTCCATTAAGAAAAACAAAATAAACTGATAAAGGGCTTTACCCTTTCCCTAATCTATCCAGAACAAGGACAAGAACTAGGTTTAGACTTGCAAACACTTGACGTACAAATACTGCTCAGGAAGATAGTAATGTTTGTCAGATATCCTGCTACACAGTACATACCAGATCATACACTGGCTTTGTACTTGGCCTGCAGTTTGGCTACAATCAGACCATGTCACTTCTACAACAAGATAAAAATAATTGCAAGTAGGTAGGCCATTGCAATCACACCCTTGCGGATCCTGCCATCTTTGTTTCTATCTTTGGCCATCTTGATATGCATGCTAGGTTGACATAACTCCCGTGCAGGAGTGCATTTAGTCCCAGCAGCCGCAGGAGAAGCCAGGATGTGTTGGGTACCCCGGCTTCCTGCCCTGAGCTACATCTCAGCAATATTTTGACAGAAAAGAATGGTGATCAGGAAGGTAAGAATGCCTATTGCAGGAGGGACATCACCTGTTCATGTATGCAATAAAACCCTGCATAATCCTAAATTTCAAAAGTGGAACTTTAGTAGTAGCTTTTTAAACACACGTTACACAAGCATGCCCCACTGTTGTCACCATAAGGCAACTCACCCAGGTAAAAGCCAAGCAGCCATTGCTGAAATACATGTAGGCATCACAAAGAGATCACAATGAAAATGGTGAACACACTTTTTTTTTTGTTGATGCCACTAAGTTAGGGTTTACATTACACTACCAACTTTAGCTCAGCACTGATGAAGCCCTTTCAACACACTGGCTATCAAGCATACGAGAACAATCCAACCTTTTGCCTCAATGCGTGCAGTAGAAATGTACACCAGGAGTCATATGATGTTTCACTGTTGGTTAGTCCAATGTCCGGTCTAACCTAAAATCAGCTTCTCCTAATACAACATATACAAAGGATGTACAGCCTGCAGTGACATAGGACTCCACTCCACCACCTGTTGCACACTGGTGAGATTTAAGGAGCCTCGGTCACTAGCTCTTCTTTAATTTCAATGTCCTGAGGAGTCAGCGCTATGTATTTTTAGACCTCACGAACCTTTCAAGTAGAGTTTAATAGCAAGTTGGGAGTCTTGGTTAAGCTTCTCACAAATAAACACTACAAGAAGTAAAAGATGTGTAGCTTCCAGTGTTGGTCACTCACAGAACATCAAGATAAGGTGACCTTTCTAGCTCAAAACAACCTGTGTGTCATGACATCTAAAGAATCTTTGGATTTTGTTCTCCAAGAGGAGACATGCCTACCTTTTTAAGAATCAGGATTCTTTTTTCAGCACACTGGTGTTCTCCCCAGCCCCTCACCACCCAGCTGTTTTTGGGTGATTACTGAAGAGTTTGGTCACAATACCCATGCCACCCGCCTACAAGTTCTTCCCATGCAGCTTAAAAAAATTTCTAGGTTCAACAATGAAAATGTTTCTCTTGAGCTTGTGCACAATAATTACCAACAATGGTGGATGTAACCCCTGGGAAAAAGCAACTTGGGGCCCCCTGTTGGATGTGGAGCATTGAGGGCCCTCATGCAGCAGCACAGTTTGTACCTCCCTGTATCTGGCCCATTTTACCAAGATTACTTGTGCTGCCTTCAACCAATGCACATTAGAATTAGCGTGTGCCCATTCAACACTTACAGGCTTCTTTTACATGAGCTGTATTTTTGCTACTTCAACACCGGCAGAAACTTCAGCATTTTCTCAACTTGTATCCCAGTGATTCCCAAGCAGGGTTCCTCCAGCAATGAGCTATTTGTGCCTCCTAGCTCATTTTAACAGATGCTAATAATCTTTTTTGCTTATCTGCAAGTGTGTTAGCCCTCCCAATAGCCAGCAACGTAGGAGGCAAACTTACAACTGACTACCATACTGCAAGCTGTGGATATGGTAATTATAGGAGGGGTTCCCTGAAGACCTGAAAGTACATTCCAGGTTTTCCCTATGTTAAAAAGTTCAAGAAACACTGGCTAATCCAGTCTTTCCTGATTTTTACTTTTTACATCACTATACCTAAATACACCTATATCTAAATGATGCAATAAAATGCCCATGGTTTGCTGATCACCCAGGTTCTCCCATGATAGTCCACCTTCTCCAGTCGGAGATCTTTGATGAAATCGGCCTTATGGGTGGCCATTCTCCCAGCTGTAGGCAATGACCTGTCAGTGGGTAAACTACTAGGAAATCCTGCACTTAGCTGCTTGTGTAAATGAAACCTAAAAGCCCAGAAATGGGGCTGTGTGGCATAAATGGGGTTAAAAGTATTAATGGGACAAAAGTTTAGCATGTTGCGTGTGTCAGCATATAGCAATATAGTCCGTGTTCAGAACGTGCCATGGAGGGTGGATACCACACATGCAGTAGTATTGTAGAGCCAATGTAGCCACTATGGAAATTTATATTTATGCATCTACAATCCCAAACTGCTGCTGAAAAGTATTGATTGGAGCACTTACAAGGGGATTTATTGATTAGTTTCAGTGACATTCCAGAGGATAATCACTGGTCCTATTATTCTGCTACTATTGGATAGCAGAACAGGAATTAAAGTGTACATAAACTCAAATTTTTACTTTACATAAAAGGGTATACAACCCTTTTATATAAAACGAAAAAATATTTTTAGTTGTAGGATCCAATAGGGAAATTCTCCAGCTCCATCGAGGGATCTGCGGATTTAAGGGGTGATTTTTTCATTTTTTAGTTTAGTTTCACTTCCCTCTATGATTCCAACATACAACAATTAACCGATAGCAGGGTCCAGTCCTAAAAAACAAGCAGACCAGGAATTGGGAACCATCCCACGCAAAACTTTTCTGTTAGTATCACTCAATCATTTCATATTTTCTATTAGTAATTGTCAGAGCTCTTCAACCTGGCTTTAGGTCTATAATGCCTCTTAGGTTTTCCTGTATGAACACCTTGCAAGCTGAACCCTATCCTGATACGTAACTATTAATTTATCAATCACAAAAGCAGTACAAGTACATCAAATCGATCTGGTATTAGCTTCTTGCAATCCCTGTATTGTAGTGTGGGACGAAGAAGCTGTACAAGGAGGCAATGAGTTCATGTGCCTGCAAGAAGCGGGGAACTCTGTATGCACATGTAAGTAGGGAGGCTTCTCCTGCACACAGGTGGGTAAGCATTGGGCACCATGGTGAATGATAGGTGTTCTAGGCAAAAAAAAAACACCCCCCCCAAATTTCTGCGTCAAGTGTTTTTAAAAATCCACACAGAAAAAAACATTTTTGGCTCATGTGAGTCTAAAGATCGCCTACGCAGCATAGCCTGCTTTATAAGAGATAGGCCATGTTGTGCAGAAGAAAGTCACACAGATTGGAGCAGCAGGACCCCTGAACCTGTATGGCTGAACTGTTCAAACAGCTGAATGGGAGAAGGGGGGATCTGACTGAGGAAATATTTGCTGAGCATCAATGGGGTAGAAGACTTCCCCCTGTGCTTTGCAAAGTGTCCCCCCCCACACTTACACAGTGCTCCATGTTCACACCAATGACTGCCCCAAAGAGAGGGGGCATTAAATCAAATGGGTAAAATCAGATCTAGAATATTCAGAAGAAGGTAATAGCCGTGTGTACATCTTTAAATGGTGCAAACATTTCAAGTGTTTGCACAGGAAACATTTCATAGACTTCCTGTGGGTCCTCCTAAAAGAAAACTATGTCTACAGAAATGACTCCACAAACACTGACAAGTTTCCACTGATGTGTCCCCAGGAGATCTGCCAACCGGTCTAGACAAGCATGAATAAGAAATGTGTTTGAGGAAATCCCTATTCATAACAGGCTGGATTTATCAAAAGAGAGACAAATAGTCTGATGTTTATAGCAACTGAATTCTCCATCTAACCAAACACACGTCATGCTATTCACTAAAAACTCAATGGAATATACAAAGTCACCGTTCATCTTTTTAAATCTGAAGCTGACATTATGATATCTGGTGACCCTGAAATGAATATCATTGTTGAAAAACTCCCTGACAACGCTATGTCCATGTCTGTAAAATGTGATTGTGTTGTCACCCTGACCATAAATAGAGATTGGAAGCGTCTAAAGACAACAAACAGGTGGCGGTCTGCTGTTGTCACCATCAAGATGCTTGCGTTAGGAAATGCAGTGTTGGAGTGCAGTAGTTAACAGGATTTTAATGCAATAGTTTATGATGCATGGCATTTATCAAGCCAAAGGTCTTCTGGTGCATTGCATAAACTAGTGTCACGTATCACATGTGTTTATCAGTGGAGCGATCAAACAAACAGGATGCTAAGGCGCTGGAAATAATAAATTGAACATGCTGCATAACTCTGCTCCCTAGCCAACGCAGTGACAACAGTGGTGCATGTCCTGCAAGGCTAATCCATGGGGGGGTGTGGGTTTTTGGTAAATTGGGGTGCCATTTAAAATTCAAAGCACAGTAACTTTGACCTGATGGAAAAATACCCTCTAGCCACTCTCTTCGCTCCTCCAATTATCTACTCCTGGCTTCCTCACTCATCACATACAGCTCCAAGACTTTTCTAAAGTTGCCCCAACTCTCTGGAATGGTCTTCCTCGTCCTATTCCGCTTGCTCATTTCTGCTCTATAAAAAGCACTCAAAACCCATCTTTTCAAACTTGCCTATCCGTCTTCTTCCATATCCCCCCCTATTGTGTGATACTTCCCCCACCTCCTAGATTGTAAGCTCTTGGGGCAGGGTCCTCTCCTCCCCCTGTGTCGCTGTCCAGTGTTCAAGCCAGGAATTTTTTTAAGCAGGGTGGGAAGAAGCTGTAGGCAGGTGGCAGCCCCTGTATTTTGAACCAACTCTTCAGTAACCACCCAAAAACAGCCAGGTGGTCACCGACAAGTGCCGGGTGGTGCACCCAGCTAAAAGGGGCTGGAGAGATCACTGCTGTCTGTATCTGTCTGACATTTGAAACCCCTACATAATGTACAGAGCTGCGTAATATGTTGGTGCTATATAAATACTGAATAATATTAATTTGAGTTATCACATCGGAATGGATGAGGGTATATAAGCCTTGTGGGCAGATTCAGACCGATCTCAGAATTGAGCGACCCTGTGTTGCTCCCGGCACGGCTCACCGCTGCCCCATTCATTCTCTAGGGGACTGCCACAGAAAGAAGCTCTATGTAGCACCTCCCCTGAGGCAGCAGTACCCTGGTATAAGGTAGAAGCGACCACCTCATGGCCAGTGTGGTCTAAATGTCATTCAGCTGGGGAAAGAAGCGAGGGAAACCATTTAATATTATTATTGAACAGGATTTATACGGTGCCAACATATTACACAGTGTTGTACATTAAATAGGGGTTGCAAATACCAAACAGTGACATTGGGGCAGGGTCCTCTCCTCCTCTCAAGAGCTTACAATCTAGGAGGAAACAATACTATATTTATAGGAGCATTCTGTGTCTTGTGCTGAATAACAAAGCAACCATCACACGCAATCTGCGCCAACAGAACAATCAGCACCAACAATACTGATTACAAACAATCCTTCACCCGACTGCTATTTCATATCATTTATTCTGTGGAGACAAAATCTGAAAATAGTTTGGTGAACAATAATCGATGATTTGTAACCAGGGTAACAATAATCCGCGCATATTTATAGAAAAAGATGATATTTTGAAATTCTATTTTTTGGTTGAATTAGAAAATCTTGAGATTTTTTTTTTTTGCTAAAGAGAACCCAGGAGCAGATATCAGCATGTCAGGGGGATGTGGGGGATAGATTTGCTCCCCCCCACCTCTGGGCTTTATTTCACCTGCCAGTAACACATTTCCCATCCTAAAGGGACAACGCTCACTCGCTGCACTTTATGGAGGAGCAGAGTTGTCACATTAGGCTGCTCTCCTGATCTGGATCCCACTTGCATCTTATTATTACATAGGAAGGGAAGAGTTTTGCAGTGCAGAAAAGATACCGGAGAAAGCCAATCACCTTGTCTGAGATATCAATTCACAATTTTCTCCCCAGGCACTTTTAGCTGGGTGAACCACCCCGCACTTTACAGTAACCTCCCGTCTGTTTTTGGGTGGTTAATGAAGAGTTGCGTCCCAATACAGGGGCTTCCACCTGCCTCCAAAAAGTCTCTGGTTTGAACACCGAGTGCAGCATGCAAGAAGATACCAGAATACTGGCAGGATCGTCAGGTATTCATTTCTGTACCGCTACCAAATCAAACCGCTTGTAAGCTGCAATATACTCATTTTTGTTTTGGGGTTGCAAGGAACTATAAGGTCAGACAAAGGAGTGCTGGTGACCAGGCCCTATATTTTAAGATCCTATGTACCCGAAGCAGGCACCCTCCATATACTCAGATTTGTCCAGGGTACATAAGCCAAATACAAAGCTGCAGAATGACCAGCACGCCTTTTATTGAGTTTGGGTAAAGCTGACTGCACCCACCAAAAAAAAAAAAAAAAGACAAAATGCTCTTTTTGCTCAGGTCATGTGATCTTTTTACTATAGGCAGGATCCTTCTTTGGGAGTTTTTGACCGGGGAACTTCCTATTGGATGCTCAGGATCCTTGCTTTATTATCCTTGATCAGGATGCAGAAGAGGGATCACCTGCAGGGACATCAACGCTAGGGGGCAGTGGAACAAGATTAGTCACTATTTTATTGTACAGCTCTGCGTAATATGTTGGTGCTATATAAATACTATTTAATAATAAAAATCAGCAGGGCTTATAATACTGGATCTGTAGGGAGGATTTTAGAATAATATTACCTGGGTGGGTGGACTTTGAAAACAATAACACATGGTAGGCGGGTGGAAATACCTGTATTGTGATCCAAGTAACCACCCAAAAACAGCCGAGTGGTCACTGAAAAGTGCCGGGAGGTGCGCCCAGCTCAAAAGGGCTGGGGAGATCACTGCAATTTATGGTTCGCTCCTCAGCATTAAGGTAATTGGAAACATATATCAGGAGGGATGGGCACACTGCAGGCTGACATGAAGGATAAAGATAATAAAAATCTCCATATGCAACCAGATCAACAACATTGATGGATAGACTAAGGGTATTTCAAGGTACAGATATTGCTTTGTAAGTTTTTTGTTCTTGCAATATTCACCTTCAATCCAGAGCTACCCCCACAATTTCCTGCCATTGGAGGTCTTCAGTCTCCTGGGCAGAGTACTAAGCATCAGACAACCCACTTCCTCTCGGGAATCATAACACGGCCCCCAGCTTCCTCCCTGGATTCCTTAAGAGAAATGCTAATTGCCTGGCTGCCATGGTGGCCTTGCAACTTCGAAACATCGATAAATGTGAGGAATGGCTTGGGCCTCATACCTTTACCGACACCACAAGGTCAGGCAGCCACCATGCTCGTATGTAAGCAATGTCCCCCATAGTTTGGGGTAACCTTCCTCTGTAAATGTGGAGAGGACAGACAGTGCACTTGGTTCCTTCAACAATGTTTTCCCACACACTGTTGAAGCTCGGCCATGTGTGCCGCCATATTGTATGACCATCACCACGGCAACACAGCCAGGTATTGTAAAGTTAGTTTGCATCAGGTTCCATTAAACCAACCTTCACAGCTGCAGTATGCAAAACACCAGAAAGTGCTGACCAATGAGAAGAACCAAAACAGATCCTGAAAGGAGAGCTGCCGTTGCCGTAGTGATCATAACTCACATGATCCTACAGGCCTATCATCTTACAGACCTCACACATGGTCCGACCTCTGACCCCTCCAGTCAAGCAGGTAGGAAAAGCTAAATAAAATCTTATTTTTATTATTATAGTACGCAGGCTGGAGGTAAAGACTGAAAATTCACATATATTACATTGAAAGCAGCCACAGCTGAAAAAACGGAACCCTGCCAGTACGCTGCCCCAGCACTTTTAGAGGAAACAGTGGTCTCTCTGCAGAGGTCAGACACTCCCCTGCTGGAATAGACTTACAAATGCTGCAATTAGCAACAGCCAAGATTCTATTAGTAATATCTCCCCATACTGGAGTCAATGGTCTCACACGTGGCTGGAGAATGAGCAGGCAGCCAATGAATGAATGGATGCAGCCGAGGAGCCGTGCACTGATCATCAATCTGCCCCATGACACGCTGAGGACACCGGGGTCACGGGCCTCCATCGGGAAGGACGTACCTGACACCGGCACACGATATCGGCGTCCATGGCCAGCAGATCCACCACCTTGCCTTTGCCTTCATCTCCCCATTGCGCCCCCAGGACTACGATGACCTTATTGCCCACATCGTGCCGGGGCCTCTTCTGAGTACCGGGAGGGCTGCGATCGTTGGTGGCCGGAGTGTCAGACATATCCCAGGCTGTGTCTCCGCTTACTGATACGAGAAGCACGGGCCCACAAAGGCGGGAGAGCTGAAGGAAATGAGCCAGCAACCAAGAGGCGGGGCTAAGCACTACGGAGAGGGAGGGGTCTGTGTAAGGGGTGGAGTCAACTCAGGAAGGCGGGGCATGCTTTTATAAAAGATAGAGCAGTGGGAGGAGTCGGCGCTAAGACGCAGTACTACAAAAGGAAAAATGGGCGGAGTTAGATCAGGTCGTAGCGTAGTGGGTGGAGTCGCTGGTAAAATACAGGGGAAAGGGCGGGGCCAGAATCAGAACAGGTCGTGGTGTGTCTTCAGCAGTGGGAGGAGTCGGGCGAAGACGCCTCTGTGAGGTAAGGGGCGGGGATACAATCTTAGCAAGTCGTGATGCTGTACCAATCAGCGGTGGGAAGAGTTTAGCAGCGAAAGAAGCGACCACTCCGCTATAGGAGTGGGCGGAGACAGAGGTCGAGCAAACAGCAGTGGGCGGAGATATAATTCTGAAGGCTCTTTCTGCCCTTCTATTGTGGGAGGAGTTTAGAAGTGAAACGAGATGACATTGCGATAAAAAAGTGAAAAGGGCGGAGTCACAGCTGTGCCTGGATGACTCTATAGTAGAGGGGCGGTCAAGACTGGAGGGCGTGGTGATGGGCGGGGTTATTCAAAGGAGGCGTACAGAAGTTGCGCGGGATTCTAGTGTTTCCGCCCAGCGAGTAATTCCCGCACAGGCCACGCCCACAAACCAGGTAACAAATTGGCGTAAAGAGTGTGCGGATATAAAATCTGATCACGTGATTGTGGCCTCACTATAGGATAGGTTTGGCTCCTCTTAAAGGACTCGGTGATAATAAAGCCAAGGATCACGTGACAGAGCTGTACAAAAATGGGGATTATCCTTGGAGGGTTATAGGGGGGTATTCCGCACCCATTTACACACCTCATACATGTTTGCCTGAAATATACTCTATTAAAGTCCTATTGTGTGTTACTTCCCCACCTCCTAGATTGTAAGCTCTTTGGGGCAGGGTCCTCACCTCCTCCTGTGTCACTGTGTATCTGTCATTTGCAACCCTTATTTA
>NC_092869.1:34465144-34468673 GCF_032062135.1 Pyxicephalus adspersus
AAGTGGGGATTTTAGTGTAGGCGAAAAAATACGGGGTTAACCAAAAGAGCCAAAATATTTAGTGCGAGAAATTACGGGCTTAGCGGTTAGGGGGTTAATAATGCCAATCATAAAGTCAATGAAAACACGTGACGTGGAACAAGTTTATATACGTGTGATAGTGACTTTTTTGTCAATTTGTTGTTTATTTGATTTCGATGACACATCTGAATAAAACAGTGGTGTGACATATGGGGGAGGGGATGGGTAGCGGTGGAAACCTCTTTTAGTTTCATTTCCACTTTTACTTCCACAAGATGAATATTGTGCAAGGAGATGAATATTCACATTGCAAACATAACTGGGAGTTGCTGATGAGTGGAAAAAATATATGGGTGCTCTGATTGAGGGGGAAGAGGTTTCAGAACAAAGCCATCTAGATTAGTAGGAGGGTTATAAACAATCTGCATTCTGTTCATTTGTTCTCTGTACGTCAGTCCACATTTACCAGATCGCCGGGTGTTTATAGATCGTTGTGCAAATGGCAGGGATTACCAGGGATGGACTGCAAAGTGTGCCTTCATAAGAGCCCTGGACCCTCCACTCCCAACACAGACCCCAAAGTCATTTATGCATGGAGCGCCCAGTGTTGATTATGTCTTCCACTGGCGATCAAATGTCCCTGAGCCAAGTGCTGAGTGAATGAATTTGGCAGAGAATCCCATTTGAATGGCTTCTTTTCTGACCCACCACTAGTGATAGAGATTCTACAGTGACTTCATAGAGCTTAGTGGAAGTCTCTCCACTGACGGTGTGTCCCTAGAAGTGGAGGCATCCATTCGATGCAGTATATACATTAGAACCCCGGTTATCTGGAACTTGGATGACTGAAAAAATTCAGATAACTGGCACCCGACATCTTCGCTCATTTCATTGCTCCTGCAGCCCTAGAGGAGCTGTGACGTGTTCTACATCCAAGAGCACAAACTACAGCGGAGCTGAGGGAGCAGTCAGGAGAGCAGAGCTGAGCTCCCTGATTTGCTTAGAAAAGAGAAACCCTGATGACGGCTTAAGCGTCATAGGGGTTTCTCTTAGCCATTCAGCACTAGAGGTAATGGGGACAAGTCTCCCAATTCAAGTCTAGTGTTGAATTGCTGAGAAAACTCAGTTTGGGAGTAACCTCAGTTAACCAGAAACTGCACTTTTCTGGAATCAGCCATTCCCCGTGGGTGCTGGATAACGGAGGTTCTACTGTATGTATAGTGTAACTTTGTTTTGGGTAGAATAGTAAAGGGTTAAAACACTCTGCCAGTTTTATTATGTTTGTGTACCCCAAGAGAAGCATACTTTACCTCCTGTCCCCGAATCTCAATAGGGAGTTGCAAACCTTTTCCCAAACTGAGACAGAGACCCTGATTTATGAAAGCTCTCCAAGGCTGGAGAGGATACACTTTCAGAAGTGAACTGGGTGATCCGGCAAACCTGGAATGGATCTGGTCCAGGATTCAAAACATTTGCTAGCAAATAGAAAATGATTTTTAAAAATCCATTCCATGTTTTCTGGATCACCCAGTTCACTTCTGAAAGTGTATTCTCTCCAGCTTTGGAGAGCTTTCATAAACTTGGAGAACTTTAATAAATCAGGGCCAATATGTCACTTGCTCCTGAATGATCGTTGTGCATTCTTGTTGTCCATCAGTAGATGGTGCTGTGTCCTTATTAAAAATGTGCAACAAACTAATATTGTCTTAAATTGCAATAGTTTATTATAGTGTTAAAAAGGACCTACTGGGGGTGGAGTAGGGGCACTGAATTAAAAGTCTTAGAGCAAGATAATGTTGCCTTTTTATCCCTACTCCTAATTATACTTTTTTGTAATTTTATTCAGCTACGATTTTGGTGAAGTGTGGTCAGGGTCATGTTTTATTTTTGCTTTATATTTATTTATTGGCACAATGCAATTTGTGTAGAGGATATTTTTTGTTTTGTTAGGATATGTTTAGGATAGTTTATTAAACTCTAACTAATGCAGTAATGAGTAGTATTGACCAATTCAGTTTGCTGACAGTTCACCAAATTGACCACAATTTTTGGGTTAATTTGGAGCCAAATTTGAATTCAATTGAAGCCAATGGGCCTGATTTATTAAAGCTCACCAACACTGGAGAGGATACACTTTCATCTGTGAAGCTGATCCAGCAAACCTGGAATAGATTTCTTTAGCATTATCTGCTAATGTTTTTAAATCCTGGACCAGATCAAATCCAGGTTTGCTGGATCACCCAGCTTTACTCAAAGTGTATCCTCACCAGCCTTGGAGGGCTTTAATATATCAGGCCCAATGACAGAGGCAATATCAACCAATATTATACAGAGGACAGTTCAGCCAAATTAGCTCAGCCTTAAAACAAAAAACAGTAAAAGTTCCCCCCTGATATTGGAACCAAACCCCTCAAAAGGCTTGGGACCTTGTTGAATAGAAAATAGGGCAAAGGGCATGTGTCCCCTCTTCTATCCATAACATTCCCCTGGAATTCAGCTATCCCAAAATGGAAAAGGGCAAAATGCATGTAGACCCGCTCTTAAAAAAAATCCCTGCCTGCTCCCAAGAGTGGCAAAGCCATCATACTCTAGCTTCTTGGTGTTCAATAAAATCAAATTATGGAAAACCTATTGAATTAGGCAGAAATGCCCTACTTTACTACCAACATATAATATTTTAATAATAACTGTACATACTCAAGTATAAACTGATACAAATAGAAATGGAGGTGCCTACTTTTACATGAAAAAGCAGGAAAGCTACCTTGACTCAAGAACAAACCTAGGACACAAAATGTGGCAATCACAGCTAATAGTAATGGAAAGTAATGCCAATAAAATGAATGTGAATAGGTACATCCACGTTGCATTACTTTCAAAACATTTTTTTAAAAAGGGGAAAAAGTTACATCTCAGGCTCAGTCTGTATATCTTTTTTTTCCCTCTCTTTTTCTACAGGTTAAAGTATTTTGTACTTTGAGTTGATTATAATGGTTCGCTTTAAATGATGTTATGTGCATTGTTGGTAATTAAAGAAGCGAATATTAATCAATAACGTAACACTTTATTCATTCTATTATTCATTCTACAAAGTCTGTGAACAGAGTGATCTCCTGCTTGACATGACATGACATCAGGATTTTTGTATTTTTATTGTTACCAATGATCCACTATAAAAGATCCTCCCCTACCAAGCATTAGAATTTATTTTTTTGCATTGGTAATTATTTTTTGTCTGTTTGCCTTTTTTAGTGCAAAAAATGTATTTTCCTTGCTCATTAGCAACAATGTGTTTCACAATTTCTGTGAAAATGTATAAAATGCATAGTGTTCTTATTTATTAATTTATTCTTTATTTCTTCTCCATTCATTCGACCAGTCACCAAAATGGTCCCAGTGTTTTTTTTTTTAAACCGCTGATTTACAATTTATGTAAAGTCAAATCTTTTTAGATTTTGGATTAAGTAGGGAATGGTTGAAATGTTTGTCTTCTTTTTTCTGTCTGTGT
>NC_092869.1:34468957-34477162 GCF_032062135.1 Pyxicephalus adspersus
AGCCTCCATCCCTAGGCCCCTCAGTATTAAAAACATTTTTCTTAAATTAAATTTTCAGATCTAAAAGCTTCATGATACTATGACCACATGGATTCTTTAAACCTATCTAAGGCATCTTGGTTATTGTAAGTAATCTGCCAAGGGGTTAAGGCTGTTTGCTGATTTATAGGTTGCAGCTTTTTTTCTGGCAGTGGACCTGCCAGTTTTGCTGCTAAAATTTTGAGAACATTAAACTTGCAAATCTTGGTGACTGACTATGAACCCAGGATGGCCAGGATCCCAAACCACACCACTAACCAGGTTTCAATAGAACATAAATAGATGTGAAATCTTCCAAAGTTTACACCTGTCCCAGTGAAAACTAAAATGGGGTCTCACTCACCTGGAAGAGATTACCTCCTAGTTCCTATTGAGTATCTTGGACAAAAAGTGATAAGAAATCTCATCTAGATATAAACAGCAAAAAACAGAAACACCTAAGTAATAACTCTAGAAGTTCTAGAGTAAAATGTTGTAAAAGTATTTAGGGAGAGAAAGTTAAAAAGTAGGTATTGTAGTACAATATCAATAATGAATGCTTCTGTGTTGCTATAATATTGCCTGAAGAATATTTCTAGATACAATACTAAGAGGAGGATCAGGTGTTGAAAGCAAAGATTCAACTTTCACATTATTGTTATCTGCAGGTGGCCTCCATACTGAGAAGACGTTAAATTCCTTCTCAATTTACTTTTGGTCATCCCAATCAAAGCTGCCCCAAAGGAACACAAATTCTCATAAAGAATTGCTTACCAGGACCAGCACACAGAAACTGTGTTTCGGGTGTTCCTTCCCCTTTCCTTAGGGAAGGAACACAAGAAACTTAAAATATGGCCCCAAGGAAAATAACACGCCAACGCACTGAGCAATGGCCCCTATGTGTGGTGTGCAGAGATCTATAGGATGGGGCTGGGGCCCCCTCTGTGTGGTGTGCAGAGATTTATAGGATGGTGCATGGGGGGGGCCCTCAGTGTGGTGTGCACAGATCTGCAGATGGTACTGGGGGCCCCTTTGTGTGGTGTGCAGAGATCTGCAGGATGGTGCTGGGGGCCCCAAGAGATCTATAAGATGGTTCTGGAAGGCTTCCAGCCTTCTGGACTACAGAATTGTCATCCTTCATTAGAGGTAATTCAAATCATTTCAGCTAAATTCACTTTGCCAAAAAGTTACAAATTTACCACCACCGAATTCGGCAGTGACTGGGAGGAATGCAGAACAGAGGCTGAAATTCTGCCTTTTGTGTTTTTATAACGCCGCGGTCATTGCTCCCCCACCCCAGCATCTTTACAGACAAGTCTGCTCCTCCATAGCTAGGCACATCCTCACATGTATGTGTCACCTGACATTCCACAATCTTGAGATGGCCAAGACATACGTAATCCCAAGGAGAGGAATTCTTATTGCAGTTTATCAGTCCTCAGAGATGCGAGCTCCATTCATTTCCTCATTTTAATGGTGATCCTACCAGTAAGACACTTCCTGGGACAGGATGACAACGCCTGCTTACTGTACTCTGTGGAGGAGCTGCCTTGTCTGATGACCAGAAAACCCGAGCTATGACTTGATACAAATATTTGGGAAGTTTCCATGGCATACATCAAGTTTTCTTTTATGTCATTGTAGTTATTCATAGAGCCAAGACCATAACGTACACATAGCTCACCATGCGCTTACTATGGGGCCCCAGATACATAAGTTAGGCCCCATATGAAAGTGTGTAGGTATAGCAATATTAAATTTACATATAACAGATATATTGGATGTAAGTTTAGGAAAACCTAAACTGGTATTCTGTATGCTGCAGGGGTGGGCCATCGTACATTGCTACAGCCCTACTACAAACAATAAAAAACATTTTTTATTCTCAGGCCATTAAAAAATTCAGATGTAGGAGAGGTCAAATGTAACACCCACCGATCCCATCAGAAGCCAGGGCCTCCAACCCAGAAAAAATGACCTAGTCAAACCAGGGAAATTCTGAGATTTCCTCCACACAATACTGGTGACCCCATTTCATTATGGAGCTGGCTTTGTACACAGGGGCCCATTCATGGGGGAACAGAAAAGGGTCTTCATCCTCATGGTTGAACGTTTACAATTGTCCTTCACTGGAAACCCCGGAACCTAACCATTTGGAGGTTGTTTCCCAATACATGGTCCTATAGTGTAGGTGCACTTTTGTCTATGAGTGTTTCCCATGCATTTCAGGACCTTGCTTTATTACATAAAAATATATTCAACACAGAGACGCACCTAACTTTTAACATTTTTATTGATAAAATGAATACTGGAACCTCCAGGCCCCCGCTGTGATGAATATTAAATTGTGATCTTTGCGATGGTCCAGTCCAGGAAAGACTGCGCCGAGCTGTAGACCCCAGGGCTCTTCGCTTGTGCACAACCCCATCCCCAGCTTGTGATTCCGATGACAGCAATGGTTTTAGTTTGGGGTCTCCGGCACATTAATGGGCCTCCACTGTCACCCTACAAAATGAAAGAAAAAAAGTAAATTTGGGGAGTGAAGTTACAATATAAAATGTAAGACCTAAAGACTGTGGGTGAGGACATGACATCATGGTGGTTCTTCTAGGGTGTGGCTATGTACTGATAGACCATTCAATTAAAGATCTGTGGGTGTGGTTCTTCTGGGGCGTGTCTAAATATTTATACCCTTTTCAGTTAAAGCACTGTGGGTGTTTGTTTCTATTTGGATGTGGCAAATGCTTACAACTTGTTTAGCTGTGGGTGTGGCCAAGATGTGGGTGTCTTTCCTCAGGGGAGTGGCTGAACACTGTATGCCTTTGCAGCTATAGCACTGTAGGTGTGGCCAAATGTAGGTGT
Source organism: Pyxicephalus adspersus (assembly GCF_032062135.1). Taxonomy (NCBI): domain Eukaryota; kingdom Metazoa; phylum Chordata; class Amphibia; order Anura; family Pyxicephalidae; genus Pyxicephalus; species Pyxicephalus adspersus. The sequence goes on from NC_092869.1 coordinate 34,471,838, forward strand.
GTCAGGTTATAAAAGAAGGGGTGGAGCCTTATACCTGACAACTATCGATGCCGCCTTTCTCGTGTCCCGCACAAAGATTATGATTGCGAATGGCGCCATTGTACCAGCTGGTACTGTTGCACTTCTTGGTTTCTATAAGGTGCACCTGGGCCTGCTGGAGGACATCTGCTGGTTCTCCCGCTAGGATGAGAAAAACACCAATCCATCAATTTGTCATTTCCCTCGTTATTTTCCGACCACAAACCTAAATATCCTCATTTTAATCAATGAAGCTGACTACTGATGGATTGTACAATCTCTGTACATTTTACATCCACCAAAGAAACCTCCATAGGCAATTCCTTCTAGTTCCATCCAATCAGAACCTCATTCTATGTATTGGTAAATGTGAAGATGATTGTACAATGAGATTGTATGATTAGCATACACTGAACAGATTGTACAATCTGATTGTAAGCTATATGAAGTCTCACTTACAGTCCTCACTGGTCACTCCCCAGCCAGCGATGTAACATTCACTCAGATGATTGAAGACGGTATCTTTCTGAGGCAGGCAGGCTGGCTGAATGTAGTTACTGAATGTGACCGGTCGGTCCATGCGCAGCAGGGCAATGTCATTTTCCTCTGTGTCTGGGTTGTATTTTTCATGTTCTATCTTCCTGATGATCTTTCTGATCTGTGTTCCCGATGCCAGATTGGACAATTGCCGGGCTCCCAGCACGAGACGCCATTCCAGGTAGTCACTGGAAAGAGGAGATTTTGGACGGACAATGACATTGGGACAATCATATTTGAATAGTCACATTGCGTCTTATATATAAAGTGAAGCTCACCTGCCAACTCCCTTGAAGCAGTGGGCGGCAGTCAGGACCCACTGTTGGTTGACAATAGTGCCACCACATGTGTGGGCAAAATCTCGTCCTTCGTAGTCCAGGGGCTGCTGTATGCTGACCAGCCAAGGCCAAGATCCAGGCAAAGCGTCATTCCCACCGACGATACGAGAGCCGGCGGCACTGAAAGGGTCTTCCAACAGGGGGCGCCGACCACAAACTATGGGAGCTACAGGGTAGAAGGTAGAAGGATTCATAAGAATGGGAATGACACAGATAGATTGTACGAGTCTACAGATGGGAGATCATGTGATCCACCACTGTCGCCCACCATGACCAATCAATTACCCTCCAAAATTAACCAGAGGTCATGGGGGGGGGGGATTATTACCTGGGGCTCACTCGAGAGGAAAATGTGGAGGATAAAAGCCACCGGGGTGACTCCCCTCTATAGAGGAGACATCATATGGGACACGAACTGAAGTTCTGACCCTTCTAACCTTCAATAAATAGAATACAAAGGTTTGGGCTTTAATCTGATTGGCTGGGAGGGATGGGGGCATCACTTACCTGCGGCTCTCAGAGGTCTTATGGCAGGTCGGGCTGAGACGTCATTGAGGACAGAAAACACCAAGATGGCGACAAGAAAAGTCTTCACCCTCATGGCTGATCGATTGTTTAATCACCTATAGACATAACTGGGGGGTATATAGGACAGATATGATGGGGGGTATATGAGGCAGACATGGGGGGTATATGGGGCAGACATGATGTGATGAGCAATGGCAGATACTGCCAACAGTGGGCCCCTGTGCAGAATGGACTTGTGTTACCTGTAGGGGCCCCTCCCTATGTCTTCCCCTGATGATACGATGTACAAACATGGGACACAGGTGGCGGAGGTATATACAACACATATGATGGGGGGGGTATATAGGACACAGGAAGGGGGCAATATGGGGCAGACATGATGGGGGGTATATGGGGCAGACATAATAGGGTTTTTACCTTTCGAAGCTCCCAGGAAATCTGTTAATTTCCAGTAAAAGTGACTGTTAATGGAAGCGCCGCCCACTGACCCCCTAAATGGTCAGGACAGCTGTCCATCAACCAGCCTCTCACTGCCTGACAACAGAGTTGCTTTTAGTGGACACTAGGGGGAGACACCACAGTAAAAGGATCTGGGGTCACCTTAATAAAGAAGACCATAGGAAGGGAAGATATGGCAGGATCAACAGATTTTACCCCTTCATCCTCTGTGCACGCTGCCATGACTTTATATCATATCAGTGATTTTGTGAAAATAAAGTGGACATTTCCTTCTATATTATGTAAAATTTCTGGTACAAAGCCCAGACAATTATTTGTTAAAGAAACAAAAATGTGTTTCGTTGTTTTTGTGAATTTTCATGTCATCAGACTCTAAGAAAAAAAATCATCAGAAAATAAAAACTAAGGGTGGAAGGGGAGGAAAATGTACATGAGAATGATTGGGGTCACCTAGGAATGTGATTTGAAAATGGAAAAAGGAAAATTATTTCCCCTCATTACACTCGGTGTATAATGAAGAAGGAGGGAGGGGACGATCTGCAGGGATCTCATCTATATATATAAAATTGTATGTATGTATGTATGTGTGTATGTGTGTATGTATGTATGTACGTATGTATGTTTGTGTGTATGTGTGTATGTATGTTTGTGTGTATGTGTGTATGTATGTGTGTATGTATGTTTGTGTGTATGTATGTATGTATCTATTTATGTGTGTATGTATGTTTGTGTGTATGTATGTATGTATGTATGTTTGTGTGTATGTGTGTATGTATGTGTGTATGTATGTATGTTTGTGTGTATGTATGTATGTATGTATCTATTTATGTGTGTATGTATGTATGTATGTATGTTTGTGTGTATGTGTGTATGTATGTGTGTATGTATGTATGATTGTGTGTATGTGTATGTATGTATGTATTTATGTGTGTATGTATGTATGTATGTTCCACCATCAATTGGGAAACACATGGAGACATTTCAACCAAACTTGCTCTACATATGACTCAGACTCATGCACCAGTCATCTTTGTACAGCGCTGTACTATATGTCAGAGCTATATTTGGATGTATGTATGTATGCGAGTATGTCATCACTAGGAAACGCATGGAGACAGTTCAACCACACTTGCTATGTTCCACCATCACTCGGAAACGCATGGAGGCATTTAAACCAAGCTTGCTGGACAAGTGACTCAGACTCAGACGATGATCTTTGTACAGCGCTGTGCTATATGTCAGAGCTATATTTGGATGTATCTATGTGTGTATGTATTGCTCAGTGACAGTGTGCCACTTGCTTACATTTTTACATAACTCTTTGACAAATTTCTGGCCTGTAATGCCGTCCAGAAAACGTAAGGAAATTAGCCGAGTGCAATCAAAGGCAAAAAAAAAAAAAAAAATGAAACAACACCGTAGACAAGAAAATAAATATAGCTTTGTTTCATTCCCTTACCTGTATAATATAAAAATGCAATAAATAATTACCCGGGCAACACCAAGTTATCAGCTAGTTTCTTGTAAATCTGGCTCATTGCCTCCATCACCAGCATTGTGCCCGTCCTGCACCAGTGAGATCACTCCGAACTTCCATCATCCTCAACATCCTCATCATCTCCCCCCCTGACTGAAATCCTCCACCCTCACCATGATGAAACTTTATTTTCTGCTCTTCCTGAGTGTCTTCTCCATTTATAACGCTAGGGTGAGTGCAGACCTTCCCATTACATTATATATCATTGTATTACTGGGGGAGGGGGGGCATTAGAGTGTCAGCTCCTCTGTACAGAGACTGATGGGACTGGTTCAGTGTTCTCTGTACAGCATTGTGGTATATGTCAGAGCTACATAATGTGTAATAATAGTGTGGCTGTGGGGGGACATTAGAGTGTCAGCTCCTCTGTACAGAGACTGATGGAATTGGCTTATAGTTCACTGTACAGCACTGCGGTATATGTCAGAGCTATATAAATGTATATAATAGTGTGTGACTGTGGGGGGACATTAGAGTGTCAGCTCCTCTGTACAGAGACTGATAGGACTGGCTCAGTGTTCTCTGTACCGCACTGTGGTATATGTCAGAGCTATATAAATGAATAATAATCTCATTATTATTGACATCAACTGAGATATACTGTAGATTGAAAGATCTTGGGTTTTGTTGATGCTCTCTTTCATGTAACACCCTTTATCACACCATATTTTTCTTCTCCCCACGTTCTAGGTCTTCATTCCCATTTACTGTGTCTGATAGTCATTGCATGACTGTAGCAAACTGCTGGATATCGCTAAGCTGGGAAATACATAATATTAGAGATACTTTCTATTTTTATCATAGGCTGTTAAATTGTTTTTATCCTTATGTCTTTTCCCCAACAGCTGTATAGATTTAAACATCCCCGAGTAAAATCCTTCTGGTTCCTTTGACCTATGACAGGTGCTGCCTAAATTGGGAATAGTTCAGATTTCTAGTGGATCCCCAAGAAGATTCACAGTTACAGTCCATCATGGAAGCCAAGTGCATGGTCTGTGCATCAAGGCAAGCAGGGATCTTGGTACATTGCCCACCCAGCCAGGGACTTGGGCAGCCAGGTACACATAGTATTCATCAAGGCTGCCAAATATGAATCAGAGTATCAACTACATTTTAATCTCCTTTTTTTTCTTACTTTTTTTAACCTTACTTTTTTCTCCTCTGCAAGCTCTTCACAAAATTAAGATCTAAATGCAAATGACAAAGAAGCAGAGGCTGTTGTGACCCCTGAATTAGAGGCTCAGAATGTTCCAATGAAAATTTATACTAAGAGTGACCATCCATTCTTACAGCTTTTAAAAGACAAGGAGTGTGTTAATTGCTAGTAAAATTATAAATAATTTACTGCACGTCACTGCTTTGCCATGAATAAAGCTTATAATTTGTTTTAAGGATTCTTGACCACTTTATGTTGTATTTTGTTGGCAAACATAAATAGCAGGTTCCATATTTGCACCAGAGCAATGCATATTATACATGCATTTTTTATACAATGCGACAATGGATATAGTATGTAGAATGAATTATCCAAGTAGGATTTGTTTCTGATGTTCACTTTGGGACAGTCTGTTAATATCGGCCACCAATTTTTAGTTTTCTGCATACTATAAAGGACTTACTATTGTTACCAAAATTGCTGGGGCGGGGGGCTTGAGTTTGGACACCTATAGCTATCACACGTGCTGGTAAGCTGCATAGACTTTCCAACATTTGAGCAAACAGCACAGTCCTTGGGAAACTTTTGGTTCACAAACAAAGTTGACGGACAAATTAAAAAAGATTATTAAATCTTTCTGGAAATTTGTACACAAAGTCCAGCAACCACATGTATATGTATCTTCTACAGGTAAATCAAATTGTTTTGTTTCAACACACACAGAACTCACAAGGAAGACAAGGTTACCAAAT
>NC_092869.1:34478041-34558611 GCF_032062135.1 Pyxicephalus adspersus
ACATAGCTATCTGTTATGTTTATTTGGGGGTCTTTTATTTTGTATCTAATATTATTATGATGATGCACTTTTTTTTTTTAACACCTTTATTTTTTTTCTTAATCTTATTGCCATCACAAAGGGGCTGTCAAGCGGGTGACAAGATATTTTTAATAGGACATTGTGGTGTATTAGATCCAGAAATCCCATAAAAGAACATGTTTTCTTTCATTTGTTACATTATTGCAACACTTTAAACACAAAGATAAATAGCTAAACAGTAACCAAGTTTGCATCCATTGAATGTCAATTGGACTGACCAAATGCTGGTGTGTGATCATTGTGATGCTTAAAAGTTCATCAGTACACACGTTAGTAAATGTGTCAGTCATACTGACCTATGTCTAACAATGTTAATTTGTTGGTACCCTCTTGCTAAATCAAAGATCCTCTATGCTGCTTTAATGTCGCAGGAAACTGAACTGACACATTGACAAAATCTTCTCATGTCCCACTTTGAGCTATTTCTGCAGTACATGGAGTCTTGCATTACAAGGTCTGCATTCTCAAGCATGTTATTTACATGCTTTTTATATTTTATTGTTACCAATGAAGCCACAAAAAAAACATCCTTCCCTATCAAACAGTATTTTTTTTTTTGCATTGGTATATATTTTTTGGCAGTTTGCTTTTTTTAGTGCCAAAACTATATAAAAATAATTTGTAATAGATAATAATGTGTGTAAATAGTGTTTGGTGAATCCTTACATGTTTTAATTCCTAACTCTATAACAGTGAAAACATTTTGTTCTGGTTTTCTATATTTTCTGTATGAGGAATATGGAGAAGAAAGGAGAAAGACAAGCTTTTGTTGGCATTAAATTTTGTGAAAATTCTAAGTATTTATTTATGTGTTTTTGATTCAAACATTAGTTACAGCAAAAATTCCTTTTACGAATTTTGTTAAACATGTGAATCCTATATCATGAAATACATATTCTACACATATGAATTACATGAACATAAGAGGTAAATCATGCAGGTAATATATTATGCAGGCTATATTTTCTGTAATTTTTTTATTGATTATTTCCACATGTATTGTTGTATCCCATATATGTTACCTGTTTATATATAAACATGCAACCTATGTATGCGGATGTGCTCATATGTTCATTGAGGGTCTTTTACATTTTTATTTGTTGCAGTTAGTTACAGTACAGTTAATTAAAACTTCTTCAGTTGTTTTACTTTATTTTATTGTTATAACGATGGGTTGGCAAGCAGGTTTTAATAAGATATTCATGCTCTTTTAGACCCTAGTTTTCTGCAGCAACCTTTTACATGTTACATCATGGAAATTTTATTACAGCTATAAATAAATGTAATTACAATCAAATGGTTTTGCTATCAAATGACCATTTTTTTTAAATGTTTACTGATGTTCAATTGCTAATTTTGCTAATAGAGCTGTTTACAAAATCTGCTAGGTAAAAAATCCTCCCTAGTCATCCAAATAATTTGATGTTGTTAAGTGCATTTCCCTGAGCAGTTTTGTGAATCTTGCTTTAAAATTTTCAAACATTGTAGTTAACCTTGCTTAAGTCTAAGGAAGATAAATCTTGTTATTGAAGTTTACTCATTTGTAGAACTAATATGCAAGCTATTGTCAAACAAAAACCATAGCGGACCAAGCACTACCATGGGTGTCATATCCCACTGGTAATTTATGGTGGAATTGTAGTACCACAACCTCTTGAAATATCAATACAATTTTTTTTCCAAAAATAGAAAAAAAGGGGTGTTAAGACTTTTTAGGTACCTTCATTTAAGACAATTCATGATAAAACAATTTGTTTATTAGAAACAGACTTTAAAAACAACATCACATAAGCACAATAAGGTACAACACTGTCATCAATAACCTCTATATGTCCTGACACGTTTTGTATTTATAGCTTCATCAGAAGAACTTTCAATGGGAAATTTTATCACAGCTATAAATAATTTTAATGGCTCATTTAATTCAATATAATACATGATCACCAGTGAAATGCATTAGTTATCTATTAGTACTTATAATAACATTATGCATAGCAAGATATCCATCAAATCCCGTATAAAATATATTCACACAGGAGGTACTTAGACACTTTTTTTTAGACATCCTCATTTACACATTTACTATTTTCACAATAATAGGAAGAACTTTTTATTATCGCTATTTGCAGGTGGCCCCTATACTGAGAAGACATGAAGTTCCTTTTCATTTTGGTTTTGGTTATCCCAATCATAGCTGAACACAACTCTGATTCCAAAGAAGTCCTAAAAGAAGCAGTGAAGGGAAATACTGAATTTGCTGTAAAGTTTTTCAAACATGTCACCTCCGCAGCTTCTCAAGGAAAGGCCAAAAATGTTGTTTTTTCACCCATAAGTTTTTCTACTGCTTTTTCTATGTTGACATTGGGAGCCCAATCAATAACCAAAGAATAAATCTGGAAACTGTTAAGCCTGGACGATGTTCAGGAAACAGAGGTCCACCAGGCTTTTTCCAGTCTTCTCCAGGAGTTAAATTAATCAAAGAGCATCCTTCAGATCAACATTGACAATGCCATCTTCGTAGAAGAAACAGTTACCTTGTTGAAGAGCTTTAAAGATGATGTACAGAATTACTACCATGCAGAAATTAAAAAGACCAATTTCAATAATTCAGAAGAGGCTAAGAAAGAAATAAATGAATATGTGAAAAATAAGACTGAAGGCAAAATTGAGGAACTCATCAACAAACTTTTCAAAGATGCTATGATGGTTCTGATCAATGTTGTTCCTTTTAAGGGTAAGACAAGTGTAGCTAACGCATGTATCATGTATCATGTATCAGTTGATTCTAATGTTGTTAATACTGACTAGTTCTCCCCTGATTGACTACAAGACATCTCCTTTTTATTTGATGGTAATTTGGAGGCTGTAAGTTAGAAACTAACTAGATCTCTGGTAGATCAAAAAGTATTTTTTTGTTCTCCCAGCCTTTACAAGACATGGGAAATGTTGCATTTGTTATAGATATGTGGCAAACATTTTTTTCCAGTCATGCACCTTAATCACATGTATTACGTGTAGCATCTTTTTTTATCCATTAATCAAAGATGTAATTCTTTTAGAATTGTTTTAGATATAAAATGTACACATGATTTTATTAGGAGAATGGCAGAATCCTTTTAAACCATATACAACAAGTGCTGGAAAGTTCTTCTTTGACAGCAACATAACAATGGATAATAAATGATGTATCAAACAGAATTGATATGCAAGTGGTGGGATCGATGATGTTTAATCAGGTCAAACTGAGTTTTTTTTTTATCCTTTACCTAATAATCTGTTAGGTAACGCTTATCAGGCCGGCGATTCTATGCTGTGCACCACTGCAGTATACCACACAGCCTATTTTGCCTAGCAATGTCACTTGCAGCAGCAAAGAGAAATAACAGCAGCCCCTGCTTCCCTTTAGCCCTGCTGCCTGATATATTTTATGGCATCCCCAGCATCCACTGTTAGGCTGTGCACAGCTGAAGGGGATTCCAGAGGCTGATCAGCTCTTGGCTCAGCCCTGCTATTGGCTGCTGAAACTTTATAGCCTCTCTGCTCCCAGTTACCAGAGCCTGTTGTCCCCTTTAGCTGGACTAATCTGTGTTGGAGAGTTTCTCAGTTGATTTACTGTTGCTGACTTTGCCTGTTTCTGACCCTTTGAGTTTATGCTGCCTGGATGGGCCTATTGCCTATAACCTCGACTCTGTTTGTGTTTTGACCCTGTGTACCTCGTCTGGTGGATGTAATATCTGTTATGATCCCTTTCTCTGAATTCTGGACTAGTCTTTTGGAAACTTGGTACTTCTATCTGTGGGCTCCTGGTCTGCTGCCAGCCCATCTCCAGACACCATCTTTGCGCACTAAGTCCTGGGGGCAACCGATTGCTGGGAGACGCAACCAGTCTCCCGAGTGGGGGCTTGCTATAGGTGAAGACTGCGGTGTAGACTGAGGGACTGGTGTCTGGGGAATACTTGTGCTGACCAGGGTCTTACATGATCTCAGTTGTTTTGTAATGTAAATGTATACATGTTTTATTTTATTAGGAGAATGGCAGAATCCGTTTCATCCAAAAAGTACAGGAGTTGGGAAATTTTTTCTTGATGGCAACACAACAGTAGATGTTCAAATGATGCATTGCATAGGTCTCTATAACACTTACCATGCACAGTGGTCGAGCTTGCATATAAGGATAATGCATCCATGATTATTGCCATCGCTGAGCCAGGCAAGATTCGGGATGTCTACTGAGAACATACAACGATGGAGGACATCACTCACAGAAAGGTAAGAGATAAAAACTACTTGCAAATGTACACAACCTTTAGCAAACATATTTATTTAGCAGGAAATCATTATTACATACATGATTAGATGCATTTTTACTCCAACATGCCTAAGAGTTTGCATTGGGGTCAGAGAGTATGCGTACATTGCCCAAGACTGGAGAAGACAAACTACCCGGAACAAATTTCATAAAATTCTTTTTGTATTAACTGGCAAATGCTTTCAATCATGGATCAGATCCATTACAGGGTTGCTGTATCACCCTCGTTATCCCATGATAGTTTATCTTCTCCAGTCTTAGAGAACTTTATTAAAGTTGGCTCATTATATATGTGTGTGTTGTTGAAGTGGCGGTAATGCTGTGCTGTGAAAAGAGTTGGTGAAATAAAACTTAGGGGGTGCTTTTGACCATCGCTAAATTTCTAACCCCTGTACAGTTGTATAGGACCAGAGACATACTTCATAGGACTTGTGTCTGGTCAATCTGTATCGTGCCTGAGATGCTTGGACATGCCTGGACAAGTACAAAAATTGGAGAGTTTTGAATGTAGGTGAATACATTAAAAAAGACCTGAAACATAATTTTTTTTGGTTTTAGATAGAGTAGGGAGGTGTTTGAATCCCTGTCAGCAGAACAAAATGATTTAAAAGGCACCTTAAAAAGGTGAATCAGACTAAGGGGATACCTGGGGAACAAGCTACAACCATGATCCTGCAGTAATTAATAAGTATAACTTTGCATGTCAAAGGACTGCACCTGTCTGTCACTTCACAATTGAGGATGCACTATGGTGTGAGGATGCACTATGGTGTGAGGTGCTCATTTGGTGTTTGATTGGATAAAGCCGGTCCAGACAATATAAATGGGGCAAGGGAATGGGGGGTAGAACTGCTACCTTGCCTAGGGCGAGTAAGGGCCTGTAATAGGGGGTAGCAACAGATTTTTTTTACTCTTGGAAACCTTGGCACTGGGGTCTTCAAAGTTACAGAAAACCATCAGGGGACAACCCATCAGTGCCAATCTATAACCCATAGATTGACCCCTTTAACAGTTTTTGCATTTTAAATGGCATCTGAGCCCAAAACAAAACTTTTTCCTAATCCTGACACATAAACAACTGCATTGGGTTCTTATGAACAACATTTTACAGATTTTTAGTAAACCCAACTAAGGACAAAAACAATTTATATGGAAGATTTTTTTAGTATGGGGTGGGCAGATCATAGGCAATAGTAATAGTGGAACTTATTTTTTATCAAACATGACATAATTGTTTCTTGGTTCTTCTGCACTGACTTTCCTTGACTCTAATTCCAATAATCCTATATAATGTATAATGTATATTTTCTTTTTAAGCTATGCACAAAGCTGTACTAGACGTAGATGAAAAAGGGACAGTGGCTTCAGCAGCCACTGGTGTGAAGTTGGTTCCTACAATGCTATACCCATCTGTTAATGCTGACCATCCATTTGCTTTGATAATTTATGAGTATGGTCAGAACAGCATTCTTTTCATGGCAGCTGTCATGGATCCTTCAGAGAAATAAACAGCGATGTTAAAATACTTATGTCTGATACCAGTGCAATTAACCGGTGCATAAATAAAGACTGTATACTCTCCTTATAGTTGTTCTTGTCTATGTCTTTTTCATGTCGGCTGTCCCTTTCAGTAGTCCACTGAGAATGAGACGGGCTAGGCGCTCACCCAACAGGCAACAACACACGTGCAAACATTGTAACTTTGTAAGTAAGCTGATTCCATTTTTTTATGACACTGACAACAAAAAATGTAATTAATGTTTCATAATTTTGGTGGAAGTGCCTATGAAATGTTGTGAAAATGGCCAAATGGTTTTTAACATTAATAGTCACAAATTGCTGAGCTTTCATTTTCTCAGTTGAAGTATAATAAAAACCCCATCAAAACAACTATGCAACAAGGCAGGCTGGATGCCTTATCTCTATTAAGTATAGAAGCAGATGTGTTACATGAGATTAGTTTTGAGGATCTCATCAAAGACTTTGCAATTGGAGAAAGTAGGAGAAAACTTTTCAAAAATAAATAAAATGGAAGTATACAAAAATAAACAATATTTTCTTACTGTAAGTTTTGTTTAATTTCAATAAATAACATTTTTTATGGTTAATTATTGTTTATATTTTGAATTACATATATAAAGGGGCACCAAAATCATTTAAGTGCTTAGGGCTCCTAAGGGTCTTAATCTGGCCCTGGTTCCAACACTATTATTTAGGAAGGGGTTCAATGGCCACATCATTTTGTTTGGGGTATTTTTTTATTGGATGTTGTCCAGTCTAAGCAAAGTGATGTTGCACAAGGTAAAGATTGTGGGTTGCTCCCTGGCAGGTGATGCAAGAATACCTGAGGCACAAAGTATAAGTGACATCTGGTCTGCACCAGTGCACCCCGCAAGGGGTAATTGGCCAGAGACCCTAGTAACCGCTGGACTACTTTACTGCAAGGATGCTCCCAGGCTCTCCTCACTAGAGGCAAGTAGGATCAGATGGCTTCAGTGTAGGAAGAGTTGAGCAAGTGGATGCCAAACAGGCCAAGGTCAAAGTAGGCAGGAAATGGAAGAAGAGTTGTGGGCAGCAGGTGGCAAACGGAGGCAAATTTGTTGAGGTCAGGGTAGATAATGAACAAGAAGCAGGAGTCAAAGTCAGACTGAGGTCAGAATCCAGAAACAAACAGAATAAACACTGGGCAGTATAGTGGGTATCGAGGATCCAGCAAAGTCTGCCAGAACTGGAGAGACCTAAATAGCTCTCCTAATTCAGTGCCCTGCCCACGTATGTGCGCACATGGCTACATGTGTATATAAAGTTTTGTGCATAGTTGGTAGGTGATGGCAGTCCTTGTAAACCCAACTCATCAGTAACCACCCAAAAACAGCTGGATTGTTACTGAAAAGTGCTGGGCAGTGTGCCTGGCTAAACGAAGCTGGGGTGATCAGGGACATTTTTAGGGACATTTACAGTCCAATTAAAGTTGGTAAATGTTTTTGCCAAAAATTTTGGGAGCTGCCCACCACTACCCAGTTCTCTCAGTAATTTAAAGAACCCCCACCCCCACTACCACCACCTTTTTGTTATGAGGAATTGGAGAGGAAGAAGTATTCTGTAATCCTGCCCGATGGTGACAATGCTGCTCCTTTATAAACACTGTACAATATGAGTCTTGTCAAATGAAGTGTGTTACTGGTCAAAAAACACTGGAAAAAAATAAAGCTAACGCAGCCACTTCATCCAAGTCATGCTAAGCTGCATTCTATTATTGTTCTTGAACTTAGATAATATCACTTCCCACAAATCCTGAGAGATAGTTGTGAATTTTTAGGCAATTATTTCAGTATATGTCCACAAGTAAAATTACCACATTTCCTTTATTTAGAACATTAAAAACTATAACCATCAGTCAATGTAAATAACAGAACAGTGTATTTTAACAAAACATAATATTACATCAATTACAGAGATTAAAAACAACATATTCCCCATATTTTTCACAATATTTTGTCTATATTTTGTCAGCATCTCAAGCCTTATCGCAATATCACTTGAGGCTTGAGATGCTAACAATCTGATATGGGCAGGCTGATTCACTAAGCAAAATCGGAAGCTCGCTCGCACATTCGTATTCGCAATCCAAAATTGGAGGCCTTCAATCGGTTTATCAACCACATTTCAGGCGCTGGCATATTCGCGCGGAAGTTATCAACTTCAAAATGATCTCGCTGCTGGAGACGCGCCCCGGAAGTTTGACACTGGCGAGCTTGCATTAAAAGTCACTGTTCCCCTAAAAAATAAATCTTTCTAATGGCACACATCTTTAACTTAGACCTAAATAAAAATGTTTGTGTTGTTCAAATGTTTCAAACATCTATATGCGCTAAGAAATAAGCATATTTTAAAATGACTTATTTCCTGTTAGGCAAGAGTTAACGGAGTTCAGCTCCTCTACATAGGCGCCTATCTAAACGCTTATGATGCCTGATCGGTGGAGCCGCGACTTTCCGCGGGCGAAACCTCGGCTTTGCCATCGGACTAGATTTTCCCACAAAAGTCACAAGCACACACGTTCTTGTTGGCTTCTATAGATATATATATATATATATAGATAGGTCAAAATGGCATTTTGGTTTGGTAAGTATTTTTTGAATGCAATATTTGTTGGGCTATTTTGGTTTTATATGGAAGTGTGGGTTTATATGTGTTTTGTTTTCTTTTTATTTTTTTGTCATGTAAATTTAGTGATGTATATGTGTTTTTTTTTGTTTTTTTATATTTTAATGTGACCTTTAAGCAAATGTTTCTTTTGAATAAAGTTGTTTGTAAAATGTTGTTGTTTGTTTTTTGGGGGTTTATTGTTATGTGATCTCCTTTCCATTCTCCCAGGACACACAGTTCAACCTCCCTAGTGGTAACCCCGAGTGTGACTCGGGGTAGAAAAAAGATTCTAAAAGCGGTAACCCCGAGTCACACTTGGGGTAGGTAAACCTATGGGAAGTAATAGTAAATACAGCATTACCTGATCTGCTGGCATCCCACATTGTTCAGCGTCGTGCTCCGTCTTCTGCACCCGATGAGTCACCGGGGGAGTTCCCGGTGACGTTGGTGCATTTGTACGTTGCCGGTGGGGCGGGACGGGAAATTCAAAATCCATTTGTATTGCATTCAATACAAAATAACTGTATTGAATGCAATACATTGGATTTATATGTGTAAAAGCAGTACATTGTATTTCATGAACATTTATTTTACAGTATATATAATATTATGAGTATAATTATTTTTTTTTAAAAATGTGAAAAATTAAAACAACATTTTTTTAAATATATATATATATATATATATATATTTGAATTTATTCAATTTATTATTTTTACATGATTTTGTTGTTATGCAAGCGGGTGTGGACCCACTGTGCCACTGACTGGGTATGCTCCACAGGGGCGTGACTAAGCCGCTACCAGGTCTTCGCTAGAGCCTCTGATGGTGAGGATAGGCTTGGGCTGCGGGGTAGCTGCCAGGTAGCTGCCAGGTGCCACTCCAGAGCAATCCCCAGGCCAGTGGCAGCTGACCACAGGAGTCAGGAAACCCGGTGCAAGCATTTTGACATACACACACAAGTGAAATCATTCAAGATCTTTGCTCATTTTTGCAAGAAACAAGCAGGCAAGTTCATTAAAACTCGGCTCCGACTCGCAGTAATAGAACCTGACGACCGGCGTGTTTTTATGCACATCGAGTGTACTGGCATCTGGTATATAAATCAGGCTTATTAAGTTCACTTTTGGCCTGTGCAATTGGTGCAGCTATCTAATTAGAGAGCTGATAGTTCTTCCATTGGAAACCACTGAAGAAAATCTATTTCTACAAATACAAAAATATACAAAGTGGAATATAAGGAAAATATTTAAACTGTATCGAACCAAAGCTTTTTTGTAATTCCTTGATCAACTGTGGGGTGTGGAGGGATTAGATTCTTTAAAAGACTTTATTATTGTTGTAGCCCCCCAACAAAAACTGATCCTACTAAAAACATAAAAAAGGTTTGTTTGAAAATACATTTTACAAAGAAAAAAAAAAAAAGAATAACTTAAAAGAATAAAATTGAGCAACGGCAGCCATTTTCCTATAATGATTTAGACACTCAGGAGGTAAAAGAAAACATGTTACGTCATCACTAGATCCCAAATATAATGAAGTAGACACAGTTAGACCATATAGTTTTGGATCCCAGCACCAAGTGTTGTCCTCAAGCTAAGTAAATAAAACCCTGTACAGATGTCAGATAGACATTGGACTTCTGTCAATTTTTGTACGGACTTCCCATTGCCCTAATGGCAATGATCTGTAGCTCTATATGTGAGAAGATTGTATTCGTTTATTATTATTATTATTATTATTATTATGGTGTTTTATTATATTTTAGGTAGTGCACAAGGCTAAATGTGGATGAAAAAGGCACAGTTGCTTCCACAGCAACAGGTGTGGAGGGGGTTCCATTGGCGCTATACCCAAGGATAAGTGTCAACTGTCCATTTGTTCCGATAATATATAATAAAAATATAAATTCCATTCTCTTCATTGGAACTATTGCAAATCCCACAGAGTCATAAAATACAATATTGTCACTTACTGTTGTAATTTCAGTGGATAAAATTAAACTGGATTAAAAAAAACTCTACACTCTCCGACTAGTTCATCAGATATTCATATGAGTGCCCCCTCCAGTGTCCACCTATGCAGAAGTAGAATTGAGCTTCTATAAAACATGGTCTTGACCAGTTCTCATTTGTGCGCCTTTAAAAACCCAACTCCACCAAAACATTTTTGTCTGTTAGATAGAGCAAAGTTTTAGAAAAAAGCACAAAAATAAAATAGCACATTTTGCTGCAAAACTCTAGTTTAGCATTGAAACTGCAGTTATGCCTTACCACCACAACTGGATATCATCCAGAGAGAGTAATGTCCATCGTTATTCCACTTCATTTGAGATCAGGCTCTTATGGAAGCACCAGTGTGGAGCATTTCTGCAGAACCAAAGTGGAGAAGAGAATGAACCATTGTCCTCCAGGACTGGTCAGAAAGTCATAAAGGGTTCTGTCTAACAAATAAGCAAGTGTAACAATCATAGTAGTACTATGTATATATAATTATATAATAATAATAATAATAATAATAATAATAATAGTATATTAATCAACCAATGTCACGTGAAACACATGCACCAAAAAAAACTTTAATCCAGCAATGAATTTTTACTGATTATCACCATAATATAAATAAAACATTTTATCCCTACATTATGAGGCCTATTTATAAGTGTTTTTTATCCAATATTCACCCAAACATTGCCAAAAAAATAACAATTTTTTCAGAAAAAAATCATTTAGAAGATATTTGACTCCTGAATAAAGGTGATTTGCACATTTTCTTGGGATTTCCTGTTGTGTCTACACAAACTCATGAGGAGAAGAGTACCAAAGGTACCAGACTAATCAGAACAATTCTAAATATATATATTATGAAGTTAGAGAGAATTAGCTCTTCCAGCAAGTCCGCAGAGAAGTTTGTATCACCTAACAGTCTCTTTATTTGGTTCAAAAACAAAAAAGCTTCCTTCAGCAAATGAATACAAAAAAACATATGGGCAGCTTACATCAGTTGGCAGAGTGCAGTGTCCTCAGAGTCAATAGAACGTGACTGGGGGGAGCTCAGATTTTCGCAAGCCTTCTTACTTGACCACCTCAGAACACCAGAAGACGCTGTACACCCCTATTCCCCTTTTTAAACTCCCACCACAATAATACTACCACACCATGTTGGATTCTAAATGGCCACTACAGCCTCATTGTTATTATGAACAATTTTTTAAACCATTATCATAAAAATAACAACACAGATACAAAACATTTGTAAATATAACTTTTTATATCGTACTAACATACAATATTGGGACCACTTAGTAACAATTGCCATAACCACTTACTTCTCCACAAACTCCCCACAGGTTTGCATGTCCTCAAATGCCCCTTTTTAAGACCTTGTAATATACCTCTTGGGGTCTGCCAGCACCTGAATTATTAATGCCCTCAGGCCACAACACACTACCTCAGAAACAAATTTTCCTTTCCATACCTGCAATGCTCTGTGGACATCCTCCTGGAACCCTATACCCCAAAAATCTGCACCCAGGGCATTCAGATGTACACCATCATCATGCAGATACTTCCTTCTCAAGGTCCCAATGCCAAACAACCAACCCCCATTGCGAACCGTAAGGTGCTCGGCCTCTTCATTGTTGGCCTTATTAAGTCAATCCACTGATCTGCCCAATCTACAATGAATACAGTGCAGAAATGACATCCCCACATGTAAGAAATCCCATTTGACATCTCTGATTATTTCTCATGTGGACTGGCTACCCAAGTAATTTCCTCCTACATGCAACACTAAGACATCTAGTGGCCTGTCCAGACATCTAGTGACCACCCCACTTCACAACATTCCATTGGGCCTTAATCATTTGTGTGCAGTGCGCCCCAGTAGAAATATGAATGCCCAAAAATCTAAATCAAACACAACCCATTCCTGTAAAAAAACACAATAAACAGAAGATGACTGAACACATTGTGTGTTTATCCATCAAACCAATCGCATACCTACTAACACACCGCCTGCCCCCAAGGCCCCCTCAACACCCCATTTCCCACTGGCCATGGAAGAGAGAACCCGCTGCCAGTCTACCACCCCCTTTCAAATCAAATGAGGCTGAACATGCACACAGAACAGGTTAAATTCTCTATGCCCAATCCGACGAATCAGAGTAATTCAACCCCAACCGGGCCACCTCCATGGTGGCCCCAATACAAAAAGAATAAGCCGCATACATCTGGGGTCCAAACCCTCTTCCTGCAAGCTTTTATGCAAAACAGCTGTAATTTGAGAGAGCATGCCCCTCCACCTCCCATGTGTAAAGAATGGGCCCCATGCAGCACCAAAAATTTCCCCACTGTTGTCACCCGCCATAACTTCTGGCAAACTAAACAGATGAACCCGAAATCCTCTCGCCACCTGGTCCATTTTAGACCCCCTCATCCACAACTGTATCATCCTATCCCCCTTCTCATTAACATCCCTCACCAACAAACCCCAAATCTTTCTGGCCCCTGGGCTCACCAGCTCCCCAATGCGCAATGCCCCAAAAAAGGGTAAAGTGAAGGCCGCACAAAATAAAAGCACCTCATACTCTGATGAGCAAATCTGCCCAGCTGTTTGAATATTGCCCCGAATAGGTCAAACGTCACTAGCCGCCGTTAGTCCCTCCTGCACACACCTCTCCGGTACATCTTCAAAACCTGCACCAAGAATTCCTTCATCAGATCCCACTTTCCCATAAACTTAAATAGGAATGCCAACTCACCATCTTTTTACTAACCCCAGATATCAACACCACATGACCAAAATCACAGCAAATAAAAGAACGATACTTCCCCTCTGACTGAGGGTTACCAACCTTCTCAGAAAGTGACCACCACTCCCGCCACACCACCGAATAGGAAACCCATGTAATATGGCTTACTGATCTGATTAAGCCTGCAATTGTCCCAACACAATCTGCCACAGGTCCAGGGAGTACACAGCCCCATTCTGCCCCACCTCCGGTGCCAAGCCGTGGTACCTGACCCACTGAAAACGAGACAAAGAATCTGCTAGTTCATTATTCAACTGAGGAACATGCAAACACATTAAACTCCAAACATAACAGCACAAAGTGTCTCATCAACGTAATTACTAACGGAGAAGAGGCCGCCCCACCTTTCACCACCTGCACCACTCCCATATTATCACATAAAAATTTGACCTTCTTATTAGCCAGCTCCTGTCAACCCCAAAAGGTGCTTGCAGCCACCGTAGCAAAAAACTCCAACAGAAGGAGATGCAACAAGAAGCCTGCCACAGCTCATGCATCCACCCAAGGACCCACATACCATTTTCCCTGAAAGTATACACCAAAGTCAATCAATGCCGCTGTGCCCATGTTGTATCACCAAATCAAAACTTGTGATTGAAACTGTGTGCCACAAGGACCGGCCAGTATAGGCCAGCAGAAAGGAACGCCGCAGCAGGTCATCCCTCACATCCCTGGTCAACCGCACATAATATCCCGTGGCTTTAACTCCCGCCATTGCTGCTGCCTAATGGGCCCACGGGCTTAAAAAAAAATTCTGCAAGCAAACTTCAACCCACCTAACAGAGACTGCACCTGTGGCAAGCCTTCTCTGCTTGCAGACTCCTCACATCTTGAACAACAACACCCACAGCCATAACTTGTCCTCAGAAAGCAGACATTCCAACGCGACTATTCTTGTCAATAAGATAACACGAATGCTCAGAAACACCACAGTACTGGCTGGGCTCTACGTTTTTCTGCCACTAATACAACCCAAAAAAAACCTCAAAATAAGCACACAATATCGAACAGCCTATTAGTGGCATCCATCCATGAAATACCCTCAAATTTGTAACCCATAAACCGAAGACTATCCTGGTGCACCAGCAACAAACGAAACGCTGACTTGATCTCAACCTTCGCCAACAGTGAACTTCACCCAAACCAAGTTTGTATCAAATGATATATACAACACTGAACAAAGGAGCAGTCCATTGGCATCATTGACTGACCCACCTGCCGTAAAGGACAGATGATGATTGAGACGAAACTTATTTGACTCCTTCTTTGGCCCCAACCCTAATGAGATACAGTATACCATTGATACAATTAATTTCTGCAACAATGGCTCCATAAACAGTCCCCACATCCTGGCCATCTTTGACCATCATGATATCAAATTAATCCAGCTCAGTGGAACACAAATGTGGGCTTTCCGATTTCTAACCCCCTTGATCTCTACCCCCATTTTACTTCAACTGATGGATTCCTTCTTAAAGATTTCAGGATTAAGTATGAATAAAAGAAAATTGTGGGTCCTCAGCGCTAATCTTCCTTCTCCCCTTTTAGCTTATTTGAAGCAAAACTTTGGGAAGGTGAATATATCCTGTAATTGTCCTATATGTCTCAGTGGGAATCCTATATTGGTTCCACTCGGGATATCCAGATGTGGCTGCATCCTTATTCAAAATTTATTTAAATTTTTTGCTTAAAGAAGCGATGGCATTTAGTTCTTCGTAGACCTCATAAAACATATCCCTATACAGTATATCTCCCTTATGTTTTTGAGGATGTGATCATATGGCCTCATTTTTACCAGCATAGTAAATGTGTCTACATGTGAGTTGGTACTGGCTCTATAACCTTATATATTCCGTTACTCAAACTTACTCAAGAAATGAGAAAGCACCCACTGAAATTCAATCCTCTTTTACCTAAACTGACTTCACGACTGATTGGTTACATCTTTTTGGCTGCTCATTTTACTACTACCTGTAATTGATAATCAACATCCCCGTAGTCGACATTCCTCCCCTTCACAGAAACTTCACTGGATTATGACTAATGACAACCTAACTTGCACCATTAACAGTAAGGTGTTGAAATTTTATGATTCTTGGGACCCCTGGATTACTTATCTACACAATACTTAACAAGATCTGGAAAAGCTGCAGTAGTCATTAAATCTACAGTGACATGCAGGTTATACAGTTTACCCAAAAGCCCAGCACAACGACATTCACCTCCTGTGAGCTTTCCCCAGCTATTTATAATTGGGCCAGATATTGTAGCAGGTGGAGTAGCCTAATGACTTCAATGACTGCAATTCACATTCTAAGTGAAATGTACCACCCTTCTAGCACTTTTTTGGACATTTTTGTCCATAGTTGGTCTCATACATATACCAGTAAGACACTGCATGCCCAAAATGGGGATGGCAGTGAGCAGTTTAGTACCAATAATTGTCTCCACTGTTTTTTTTATTCATTGCAGTACTAAGACCAGCCAAGGGGCTGCCAGCCATCAGAAGCCACACAAAAATGACTTTTCCTGCCTCCATTCTAAAAATCCTTTAAAGTAGTGTTTCTCAACCAGGGTAGCATGGAACCCTAGAGTTCCCCCAGAAATTGCTAGGGGCACCTTGAACCATGAGCAGTTTGGACCTTTCAAGTCAGTGTAACTGACACCCATGATCTTTTTGGCTATCTAGCAATAAAATAGGCATGCCAATGTCCATCATGATAATATACTATGAGCTGTGGATACAGTATTTATAGCTGGGGTTCCCTGAAAACATTAAAGTTAATTTAAGGGTTCTCCCTTGTTAAAAAGGTTAAGAAAGGCTGCTCTAAAGTAATAAACCCCAGAGTGCCAGGCAACAAATATTTGCAAAAGGAAGGGTCAACAGCCTTAAATTAGACAGGCTTCAAAATTTTCCATGTTGTATTATCACATTGTTTACTGTCACAGAACTTTCACCGAAGATGAAAAGGTTTGTGTGCAATGTATTTCTAACTAACATTTTATTTGTTTAATATCAATGAGTAAAGGAATTTCAAATACCAAGCTTGTGTGTTTTTGTTTCCCCCCAGCATTCTGCAAATATTATTTATTCAGCCCGATGTAGAAGAGAACACCAGGGGCTTAATTTTGATGCACATAAATAGGATTTATTTTTGACTGTCACATGTGAAGGCTCTGTCTTTCCAAAAGGCTCATTGGGTTGGTACCGGTAAGTTGAAGCAGCGAGTGTGCTGATGTAAAAACTCTCAATTCAGTTTTTTGCATTGAGCTGCTTAGACAAAGGTTGCTCTAAAAACTTTTTGAGGCTATAAATACCCATCTTTTTATTTTTAAACCCTTAAAATTTTACTGCCTATTTTTCCTTTCTATTAAATATTACTTATGCTAAGAATGAACAATGTTTTGCTTGAAACAGGTTTAAAATAAGTGAAGATGAACTTATATAACCTCAGGGGCCATAAAAGCCAGTTCTATAACCTTTCCTATTGACTTTAATGCATTTTTACAAAATTCGGGAGTTGAAACCAATTCTTCCTCAATCCAATGTTATGAAAAAATAGGACATATATTTTCAACCTACATCATTCCTTACTCTACCGGTTCAATAACATTTTACAGTATATGATCAGCTTTGTGACTATTGGGTTTCATAGTAATTATCGATTTCAGCTTGATTTTTGAGTGTTGCATGTTGATTGTGTTATGATATGTGTGTGATCTACTGTGTCGATTTTTATCACAATTGATAGTTTTTTTTCCATTTTCCTGATGCCAAACATTTTTTCTAATAAAAGTTTCAATGTTACGGTGTAGAAGCACAGAGACCATTTCCTATATATATATATATATATATATATATATATATATAATATATATAATATATATATATATATATTTTTTATATATATTTATATTTATACAGTATATATGTATAGGATGAGGAATTGGTTTTGAAAGACTTACACATTATTATTATTTGCAGGTGGCTTCTTTACTGAGAAGACATGAGGTTCCTTCTAGTTTTACTTTTGATCATCCCAATAATAACTGCTTCAGGTGAACACAAATCTGAATCCCATGAAGACACCAAAGGTGGAAAAAAGCTAAAAAAAGCCCAAGCCCTAAGGGAAACAGTGAAAGGAAACACCAAGTTTGCCATAAATTTCTTCAAGCATGTGACCTCTGTGTCTTCTCAAAGCAAGGATTCCCATGCCAAAAATGTTGTTGTTTCACCTATAGGTATTTCCTCTGCCTTTTCCATGTTGTTACTGGGGACCCGAACAAAGACCCACCAGGAAATCTGGGAAGGTTTGAGTCTGAACAACACACATTGCAAGGAAAAGGACGTCCACAGGGCGTATTCCAGTCTTCTCCAGGCATTAAATGAACCAAAGAGCAGCCTTCAGGTCGACATCGGCAATGCTGTCTTTGTACAAGACACACTGGCCTTACTGAAAAGCTTTGAAGATGATGTACAGCATTATTACCATGCCGAAATTAAGAAGACCAATTTCATCAACTCACAAGAAGCTAAAAAAGAAATAAATGAATATGTGAAGAATAAAACCGAAGGCAAAATTGAAAAGCTTATCAAAGAACTTTCTGCAAATGCTAAGATGGTCTTGATCAACTATGTTCGATTTAAAGGTAAGAGAACAGCTTGAGCAGATTGAGAAAGCTTTGGCATCTCACATAACAGCATTCTCCGTTTTCCACTCATGTTTAAACCCTGTAGGACAATAAAATTAGGCAGACATAGAATGACTGA
Organism: Pyxicephalus adspersus; assembly: GCF_032062135.1. NCBI lineage: Eukaryota > Metazoa > Chordata > Amphibia > Anura > Pyxicephalidae > Pyxicephalus > Pyxicephalus adspersus. The sequence goes on from NC_092869.1 coordinate 34,496,165, forward strand.
CAGCTTGGTAAAGGTACCTGTAAAAAGTGGTGGGGTCTATAGCATCTAGGCAGGTCAAGCTGTTCAGATTGACTATGTTATGTAAAAGAGGACGGGATTGTTGTATTTTGGTAGAGGTATCAGAGGATTTTAGTGCAGCAGAAGTAGCATTGACGGTGCAAATAGGATGTAAAGAGCTCGCTGTCAACAAGAATCAACAAGTACATTACTGTATATGCAGCATTGAGAGGCATGTGATCAAGAAAAAAAGACGAAAAGGGTTTTTTTTTTCTTCAGTCAGAGTATATTGTGCTGGGAACAAATCATAAAGTGTGCAATTCATTATACAGTAACAAAGTACCAAAACAGAAAAAGGTTGTTGTTGGTCTTCTCATTAACATTATGGCAAATATGGGGTGCTGGTGTTGCATCTCCTGTCATATATGGGCATGGAGATGACGTTATACGCGAGTGAGGGCGCATGTGCGGGATAATGACAGTTCCGCCCATACGCAGACTGGATGGTGATGTCAGATTTGCCCTTCCTCTGTCAGCCCACAGTCTGTGGCTAAATGAGCTGTCTCGATATGTAGAGGGCTAATCAACAACCCAGGATTTGCACGATTTGGACGATTGCAGTGTATGTCAAAGGGCTGGGCGGGGGTCCCATTGCATGGGAGTAAATATTTCAACATACAGTTATGTGAACGATCTCTGGACTTGCCCTAAGAAGCCAGTCGGTGAAACGCATCGGGATAAGAGATGTTCTTTTTCAAAATACTCAGGGAATATCTGTGTATAGTTTCATGTTTCCCATGACGTTAATGGGAAGACCAACAATAACCTTTAATCTGTGTTTGTACTGTACTGTACTCTGTTACTGTATAATGAATTACACACTTTATGATTTGTTCTAAGCACAATATACTGTGACTTGCTACTCTTGATCAATAGCATCCATAAGGAGAGCGGCTATGTATATAATTTTATAGGAGGTGGGATTAAGTTTATTTCTTATTTGAGAGGCATATGCATGTAGTGCAGAGATTTTTCTGAATATCTTTATTTTTCCTACAGATACTTTTTAATGTTAATTTTGTTTTAGTTTTGTAAAATTTCTTTATGAGTTTTTTTACCCAATAACTAACTATCTCAGTTGTTTTGTAATGTAAATGTATACATGTTTTATTTTATTAGGAGAATGGCAGAATCCTTTTCATCCCAGAAGTACAAGTGTTAAGAAATTCTTTCTTGATAGCAACACAACAGTAGATGTTCAAATGATGGAACGCACAGGTCGGTACAACACTTACCAGGACACACAACTTCCATGCACAGTTGTCGAGCTTCCATACAAGGATAATGCATCCATGATTATTGCCATTGCTGAGCCAGGCAAGATCCATGAGGTAGAGCAGGGATTGTCCACCGAGACCATACAACGATGGAAGACATCATTTCGTAATGGGTAAGTGAGGAAAGCCACAGGAAAATTTATAACAACACCTTTAGTTTAACTATTTTTTGAAGTCTTATTGGTTGACATGCAGTGGCAAAGTCTTCTCTGTAAGGTGTGAGGAACAGGTATGTCCTATTTTAATTTACAGAAAGAAGAAAACCCAAGATAGACACCAGCAGTGCTATGATGTTGGCTAGTAACACAAAGGGCAGGATGCAGGACAAGGTCTGGCAGAGGTGGGAAAGGGCAGGCAGGAAGCATCCCCACAAAACTATGGGATTAAATACTCCTCTAAACAGAGGTGGGAAAGGGCAGGCAGAAAGCAGGACAAAGGCATGAGTTAAGGGGACAAAGACAGCCAGGAGGCAACAGCAGAACAAAAGCTGCAATTTCTGAAGGTTACAATACGATGGTAACTATAAGCCCGCGTGTGGCTCGGTGTAAAAATTTCTAGCTGAAAGCGGTAACCCTGAGACACACTCAGGGTAGCTAAAAAATTAAAAAATACAGCCTTACCTGGTCCCATCAGCATCCTCTAGTGTCCTGCCATCCTCTGGCCACGTCCTCTTCGTCGATCTGTCCACCGGCGAGTGTGCTGACGTTCCCCAGGAGTTCCCGGTGACGCAATACAGTGGATTTATATGACTAAAAGCAGTACATTGTATTTCAATAAAAAAATGTTTACAGTATAATATTACAATATAAATAAAATAAATTTTAAAACACAAAATCATGTCAAAATTTATCTTTTCATTTTTTAATAAATTTATTTTTTTTAATGTATTTAATTTATTATTTTGACATGTTTGTGTTTCAAACTTTTATACTCATACTATTATATTATACTGTAAAATAAATTTTCATGAAAGACAATGTACTGCTTTTAGACATATAAATCCAGACAGAAATGAACCGCCCAGGAGGTTAAACAAAATGTGGTCCTAAGCAAATATGAAGTAAAGGCCCCAAATGCACAGCATTCTAGCTCACTGCAACCCCAACGTCAATTGGTAACCTAGAGAAGGTGGCGCCCTGGGAAATTGTCCAGTTGGCCCTACCCTAAAACTCATCCTGTAGTTTATGGAACATCATATCAAGAAATATAGTACAGATTTTTGTATAGCTACCAATAAGCATAAAACAGAGCTCCAGAGAATGTTACATGTTGGAACATGTAGTGTTCAGTTGTTCCATAAGCAATACAAGATCATTGGTTTAAAAAAGTCAAAGATGACAAAAAAAATGTAGTTTTCACTCAACACCACTAAACAAGGACTAATAAGTAAAATGTGTAGTGGCTGTTTTTGGGTTTAGATAAACTTTGACAGCTGCAACAGCTTTGTATTTATCTATATGGATGGAGTTGTCCTTTTCATTATGATAACTGTTGCGGTTATCGGTATTGGCTGGCACATACAAGCTTCATCAAAATTTTTCTTTTACAGAATGATTAGACTTTCCTTACCCAAATTTTTCATCAGTTCAACCGTAAAACTGGAGGATGCTTTACCTGAACTTGGAATCAGAACTGCTTTCACCGATGCTGCAGACTTCTCTGGTATCACTCATGATGTCGCCTTCAAAGTGGGAAAAGTAAGAGTCTGTTCTTTTCCTCTTCCTGATATTGATTTCATATTTGACCTGTGCATTTGGTGCTAGCTCTCATCTTCCATCTAATTAGACAGCCACTTATTCTTCCATAGGAAACCATATTTATCATTTCAACAAATTCAAAAAAAACAAACAGAATATATGGAAAATGTGGAGGAATTAGATTACCTATAAGATTTTATTACTGGGGAAGTTTACTCCCTGTGTGTACATTGGTAGCCATTGTCAAAGGGGCAGAAAGTGATGTGACATTTCAAAATTTAGTTATCATTAGAACTGGAGGTGAAAATTAATCTTGAAAGGCAAAATACAAGAAGAGGATGAATTTGAGCAACGACAGCTGTTTTCCTATAATTATTTGCACACTCATGAAGATGGAAGACAATATGTTACGTCATCACCAGGTCATGAATTTAATAACGGAGTCACAGTCAGACCTTTCAGTTTTGAATCTCAGTTCCAAGTGTTACGAGGTACGAGGGCGTGCTGAGAAGTTCCTGGCTTTGCTCAGAAAGAAGAAAGTCAGAGTTATGAAATAACACATTTATTCAACATATGCCCCCCTGAGACTAATGCACTTGGTACAGTGTAGTTTCAGCTTTTCTAAACCATTCAAATAAAAGTACTTTGGTTGGGCCGCAAACCAGCTCTCAGCAGCATCTTTGACGTCAGAATTGTCCTCAAAACGTTGCCCTTTCAGGTGTTTCTTTAAATTCGGGAACAGATAATAGTCCTAAGGGGCCAGGTCAGGTGATGAAGGGGCCAGGTCAGGTGATAAGGGGGGATGGTGAACTAATTGGAAACTCAGGGTGTTCAATTTGGCAGCCACAATGTTGGACGTGTGCGCAGGTGCATCATCCTGCAAAAAAAAGATCCCTTTGGTCAACTGTCCATGGCGTTTCGTCCTAATTGCCTCCTTCAGCTGTTCCAGGAGGTTAGCATAATACTGGCCGGTGATACTGGAGCCCCTAGGTAGGTAGTCCACCAACAGAAAACATCTTTGTCTCAGAAAACGAACGTCATGACTTTTTTGGCCGATTTCTGTGTTTGGAACATCTTCGGCCGCGAGGACCCGCTGTGGCGCCATTCTTTATTCCTTGGTTTCAGGATCATAGATATGGAGCCCGGTTTCATCCTCTAACCTAGCCAAAAAGTTCTGTGTTCAAAATGGGCCAAAACGGCTTTGGATGTTTCAACTTGTTCCTTCTTCTGATCACTGTTCAAACATTTCAGCACCCACTTCGCTAAAAGCTTGCGCATGTCTAGGGTAGTGGTGATAAACCCAACACTCTCCCGTGAGATGTCAAGTATTTGGGCTATCTTTTTTGCGGATATTCGCCGGTCCTCAATAATCAGCTCATAGACAGCATCGCAGGTTGCCGGGTCAGTTGAGGTTGGGTGCGGCCCACTGCGGGGCTCATCTTCAACGGTGAAATGCCCAGTCTTGAAATGAGATATCCAGGTTTTGACAGTGCTGAAGGAAGGACACTTTTTCCCCAGTGTTTATGACATTTCAGTGTGAAAATCCTTTGTTCACTTTCCCTGGAGAAACACAAACTTCATGATGGCCCGTCTGCTATCACAGCTTCTCATTAAAAGAAAAAACAGTTTTAGGAATCGCAAAGACCTGATATTTGCACAGTTACATACTAAGATATTAGGCTGTCACATGCTCCCCACACTCATTTTTCTCTTTCATCTGGAAGGGGGCAAAGCCAGGAACTTCTCAGGGCACCCTCTCGTAAAGCTGTGTACAGATAGACGTCAGAATTTTGGCCATTTTTTGTACTGACTTTCCCATGTCCTATTGCCAATGATCATGTAGAACTATATGTGAGCAAATTGTTTTTGCTTCTTATTTACTGATTCTATTATTTCTGTGTTTTACTATATTTCAGGCTGTGCACAAAGCTGTTCTAAATGTGGATGAAAAAGGCACAGTAGCTTCTGCAGCCACAGGTCTGGAGTTGATTCCATTGGCGGCATACCCAAGGATAGTGGCCAATCATCCATTTTTTACAATAATATATGATAAAACTACCAACACCATTTTATTCATTGGAACTATAACAAATCCCATAGAGTCATAAACTGCAATGTTGTCACTTCTGATACCATTGTAATTCTACTTGATAAAATAAAACTTAAAAAACTGTAGACTCCCCGACTGGTTCATCAAATATCCAGAAGAGTGCCCCTTTCTAGTGTTCACCTACTCAGAAGTAACATTGAGCTCGTATAAAACATGGTCTTGACCATTTCTTAAATGTGCCCTTTTAAACCCAACTCCACTAAACTAATTTTTGTTCATATCACATAATAAAACTTTAGACAAAATCACAGTAAAGTAAAATTGAACATTTTTCTGCAATACTCAACTTTAGTTTAGCATTGTAACTGCAGTAACTCCGAACCACCACAACTAGATATATTTAAGGTGGAATAATGTTCTTTGTTATTCCACTTCCTTTGAGCTCAGGTTCTCATGGAAGCACGAGTCTGGATTCAGAACACTTCTTTAGAACCAAGGAGGAGAAGAGAATGAACCATAGACCTCTACAACTGGTTAGAATGCCTTAAAGAGTTCTTTTTATAATGAAATGAATGTAACAATCATAAAATATTCTCTGGTAGTAAATTAACCAATGTCATTTGAAACACATGCACCAGGAAGATTCACCCACAGTGTTGCTGAATATCAGATTCACTGTTTTATATAAAAGACTCACTAAAACTTTGGGCCTTATTTATTATAGCTCTTCAAGACTTGAGAGGTTACCTTTTTATCAATAAACCCAAAAAATCAGAAACGAATCTGGTCCAGGATTGAAAACATTTTCTTACAAATAGAAAATGATTTTAATAAATCTATTCCGGGTTTGCTGGATCACCCAGGTTAACGGATGAAAGTGTATCCTCTCCCACCTTGGAGAGCTTTAATAAATCAGGTCCTTTATCTCTGCACTATGAGGACTATTTAAAAACATTTTTAAACAATATTACCCCAGACTTATCAAAAATGAACTCATCTTTTATAATGGATTTAATTAGAAAATGTATGACTCCTGAAAAAAAGTTTACCCAATGTGAAAAAATTTAAGTACTGGGAAAAAAGTGGGAAAGTCTTGGGTAAAAACATTTAATGGGTCATTAGATTTTAGATAAAGTGTCAGTTCAGGAAAGGTTTTAATTTTATTTGACACACCACCCAACTTCATATTTTGTTTCTGTTTCCGGTACACTGGTATTAAGGATTGTATGTCATACATTACGCACTCCTCCGTTATCCCTTCATACACCCTCATGCCACATGGTTCTGCTCACCCTCTCCCTCACCAAAGCACCCCTAAAAATGAGTAGTAGGGTAGATAAGCCTGTACCCTGAGAGCCAGATCTATCGTAAAGGGCCATAAAATAGTATTTACTAAGCGTTGCATCATACCCATGACAAAACGAGCGTTGTCTTCTGCATCACATGGTAAAGGTCGGGCAATTTTTATAACTTGGAAAAACTCTTGCCTGAATCAATAAACCAAAGGTTTGAGTAGATATTGCCTGAATGATCATTTCCAAAGATTCAAATACAGATAATATAGACTTCAGATGCACAGCAGACACAGACTTGGGTACAGATGGACAAAGTAATCAGAAAATCTATCTATCTTTTTGTGCATGGAAAGGTAATATACAGTAAAAAGTTATATATATTTAATAAATTGATAAGTTTTGGGATGGGGTTTGGTCTTGGATTTCAAGGCTATGTATTCTTTTGAATGCTAATAATATGTATTAAGGTGTTATTTATTTTTATTGGCAGCCCAATGCACCAAGGAAACACATGGTAGCTAAATGTTGGCTAGGCACCCCAACAGACAAAGACATCACAGTTCCAAAGCTTATATGGTGCAGTGAAGGACAGTATCAAAAAATGTTTTATGTCTGTCATCTTGAAAAAGTTTTATGTATTGCCACCCTATTCACTAGAATGAGCTGCTTTAAATGTACCAACGTGCTGAAGTCTGAATTAGTCATAAAAATAATATAAAGTGTCATATTCATTGAACCATTTGCTTTTTCTTCTGCTATCATTATAATTTGTTGTGTCAAAGTGAAATCCACACCAGCAGACATTGTGAAACATTGTTATCAGGACTTTGGTCTTTCACCTTTGTTTCGCTCGGTTGCCAATATTGACCAATCTCAAACAAATTTTTTTTTTCCTAAGGAAAAAAGCCTTTGGGTGTTTTTGTAATTATTATATTTTTAAAGTTTCATCATGTAACTGGATAAATGTTGTCTAGTGTTTGTGTGGAAGAAGTGAATATTAGAATTTCAGCTTATTTTAGTGTTGCTTATAATGCAGAAAGAAGGGTTATACGCTATCAGGATTTTATATTACCCAGGTGAGAGAATTTGGACATAGTGCTGGCAACTGAAATTATGCATGTGACAAGTCTAGGATACAAAAATGTGCACAATTAATCAAGCAAATCCAATTGGAAGTTCCCTTCTGTTCTGTGTTTACCCCATTATCAACAGGGCAGATTATCATACAATGGTATGCAGTGTTTTGGGACTTTTGGGTCTTCTCATGTGCACTAGGCTTTACAACAAGTGAAAAGAAATGTTTCCAAAGGTGAGATAAACAGCAATACAAACTTAAGCCAAAAGTTTTGCCTTACAGTTCATTATTTTTATTATTTACTCTTATTATCATGAGTCTATAATGTGCTCAGCAGTCCGAAGCTCATGCTGTTCTTTGTTGTAATGCTTATTTTCCATGCAAATGGCCTGGCCAGGACTTTTGACAGCACTCCAGAGTTTAGGGTGCTAGTCAATGAACCGTCCATGTTACCGTTAAAGTTTAATCCTAAAATCCACAATGCGTCTGATTTAGGAAAACTCTTTATAATTGAAAAACATAGATTTCATGGAAGAGTCTGGGTAATCAAGCAAACCCAGAATTGATTTCCTAAACATCATTTGATACTGGTAAATGTTTACTGCTCAGGACTAAATCCATTTCAGGTTTGTTGGATCACCCAGGTTCTCCCAAGATTGTCTATTTTTTCCAGTCTTGGGGAGCTTTGATAAAGGCCCATTGTGAGAATATTAGTCCGTGGCGTTGTTAAATTTAACCTTGTATGTGTATAGGGAAGTTACTTGGAAAATGGGTAAAAATGCTTATATAAGGGGTCATTAATGGCAGAGAGGGAAGGAATTATTAATCGGTAGGAAGGGCATTCACAAGTAGTCATTACTGGTGAGTTGGATAGTATCAGATTGTCAACATAGGAAAGAGTTGCACAGGTAGATATCATTGGGCAGATAGGTATTAATGATAAGATGGTCAGTCATAGGGTGGTAAGCATTGATGGTAAGTGGAGCCTCAGATGTTCATCATAGAGGGAAGGGATTCAAATGTCATCAATGGGGTAAGGAGGAGTATATATTATTCATTTAGGAGAATCAGGAAGACTTATCAGTGCACAGGAATCCCAAGTACCCATCAGACTTACCATTCCTTGTTAACTCCCATTTGGAGTGAGGACCCTGCCCCGAGGAGCTTACAATCTAGGAGTATCACACAATAAGAGGGGAGATATGGAATGGGTGCATAGGGCTCCCATGTATCCATCAGTGGTTGTATATAGGGGATTCCTATGAGGGGAAAGGATTCAGAGGTAGTCATTTTTGGTAAGTGGGGGACTAATAAATGATCATCATTGGTGGGAAATAATTTCACAAGTGAGCCTCTTTGGAAGGTGGACGTGTTGGTATTAATGATAAGAAAGTGAGTCATCATTTGTTGGAAGGGGGTTAAAGGTGTTTATCATACTGTACAGGGATTCATATCTTATCAATGGAGGTAAGAGGAGTTTTTATTATTTTTCATCTGGGAGAATCAGGAAGGTTTATCAATTCATAGAGCTCCCACATATCCATTGGTCCTACCATCCCAGAGTGAGAGAATTCATTACTAGCATACAGGGGATTCAGAGGTGGTCATTATTGGTGGGAAGGGATTCAGAGGTGAAGTCGGGATTACCAGATGTTCATAATTGAAGATAAGAGGAGTATTTATTACTCATGTGGGAGCAGCGAGAAGGCCTGTCTGTGCATAAGGGTTCTCAACTACCCATCAGTCTTTCCATCCCATATAAACCTCTCGTTTGGCAAGGAAAAAACCTGTATGTCGCAGAAGACACTTTCTTTACATGGGTGGGGGGAGTGACACTTACACCAGTAAACACAATACAAATCCATTACTGTTTTTATGATAGTGTTTGATACAGTTTGAAGTTTCAGCCCTTTTTGTTGGGTCAGGTCATTATGACCTTGTGGTGTATCTGATTAACAAACATTTTGTTGGCCAATATAAGAGTCAAGTTTGCAGAGATTTGCATTTTGCAGAGGACAGGTGGGCACACATAGAAAGGTAAGTTATGCTTTATTCTATTCTATTTTATTTTGATAGAGGATAGATCTACTAATAGATTTTGTTTTACAAAGACATGAAGCTTATGCTGTCCAATAGTGCATGACTAAGCAGTAGATGGAGACCCCGAGCTCAAGTTTTTAATGAAGTCTGTATAAGAAATCAGCAATTATAAACACCCCATGATCCATATAGGAAAGATATTTGTTGTGTTGCTATGTCCTTACTAGAACTTGTTATTGTAAAAAAACATGATTATCAAATTTACTCTCAAATTCCATAATGAATGCTACAGATACCCCTCTAAACCAAGAGACTGAGCTCCATATGCCAATACATATAACCTCTTATCTATTAAATGAACCCCTTGGAATACTTAAGCCAGAACCATGCTTTAGACAAATGTACTCTTTTTGACCTAGCTTCTTCTTTGGTCAATCTGCCCCTATAGCTTTCTTGTGTCCATTAGCTTAAAGGAAATGTTTCATGTTTTGTATTTATTTTCTATATATATATATATATATATATATATATATATATATATATATATATATATTCTCTTTATATATCAATCCAAAATGTATGTTTTACAAAAAACGTATCATAACTGCTTTGCTGAAAAAAAAAATATTATTACTACTATTATTACAGAGCTCAACAGCTAAAACTCTACTTTATACACAGGATTGAGTTAGAGAAGTAGGGGGATCTCAATTTACTTCTCTCGGAAGTGTATCTGGTAACTACAATTAATTAGAAAACAATTTCCCCAGTTCTGTTACTGCTTTTCTTAAATTTACAATGTGTGTTAGTTTAATTGTCTAGAAAACCATGAATATTTTGTTGTCTGCTAAAGCATGGTGGTACTTGAAGCTTCTCAATGCCTAAACTTTTGAAGGCTAACCCTACCTTTATGGGGTCATTGAATAAAATAGTGGAACCTGGAAATGGAAGGATAGTACCAAAAGAAACCAATCCTTAGGTAATAACATGAATGAAGTCTGTTTAGCTGCATTGAGTTTTAATATTATTATCAATATTATTAACAATAAACTGTATTTATATAGCACCAATTCTGTGGGTTTGCACTTTGCTTTTTAATTGTAATTAGATCAATGATTTGCAATGTAAGTCATTGGAAGAAACATTAAAATTAGTAGCTAACATTTGTTTTGTATTGGCTTGAAAATAAAATTGCACATTTCTGAGACTATAATCTGATATTCAGATTTGGTATCATTGTAGCAGGCCTGGAAATGATGATTCAAATGATTTAGGGTGGTGAATTACAGATTGGGTGAATTACAGTGGGTAAAATAATTAATTCATGCTGATAATTGCTGTTTTAGACCCATTTAACTAATAAGATTTGGAGTGTACAGGAGTTGGCATACCCCTAATGATCAGATAAATTGGCATTATGGGTAGGCTTAGATACCCTAAGGTCCCCAGGAAAGGGGAATAGATAATTTCCAAGCACAGGATATGAAAATATTCTTGTCATTCATCAGTTTACTTGGCACCAGAAATACGAAGCAAGAATGTCTCCTTAAACATTGCCCTTCCACCCTTTTAGAGGTTAGATGCCGGACCTCTTTTACAACACAGGATGCCTGCTTTATCAAAGCTCTCCAAGACTGGAGAAGATAGACTTGTGGATGAACCTGGGTGATCCAGCAAACCCAGAATGGAACTTGTCCAGGATTAAAAACATTTGGCAAATAATAGCAAATGATTTAAGAAATCTATTTCAGGTTCCCTGGATCACCCAGGTTCATCCAGAATAGTCTATTATTTCCAAGGGTTTAATAAATCAGGCTCAGAATATGGAGGATAACTGGCAGAAGTTTCAAAGAACCCCTTTAGCAGTAAGCTCTAATTTTACGTGTAATTTTAAATTTTACCTGCAGGTGTGAAAGATGAAGATTCTTTTTTTCCTCCAGTTGTGCACCTTGCTGGTCCTTGCAACTGACGAAAAAAACCAGGAGGTCAGTGGCAGCTATGAACACTCAGAATGGGAAAAATCAGAAGCATCCAAATCTTACATGAACTTTGCTTTGAGGCTTTATAAATTCATGTCTTCGCAAGCAGCAAAAGCTACACCAAACCTATTTTTTTCACCAATCAGCATCCACGCTACCCTCTCTACACTGGCACTTGGTGCCCGTTCAACAACACGAAGGGAAATTCTCCAAGGAATGGGCCTGAATGACAACAAGACAGACAAAGAACTGCATGAGTGCAACAGAAAGCTCCTTCAGAAAATATTCAAGCAAACCAAAGATGTAAATTTCAATATAGGGAATGAGATCTTCATAGAAAAATCAGCAATTTTCTTCCCACAATACCAAGACAATGTGACTTACTACTACAACACTTCCATTCAATCCATCAGCTTCAGTGACACTCGGAATGCTATAAAAACAATAAATACACATGTGAGCAAGAAAACAGACAATAAAATACAAAAAATTGTCGAAAAATTGGATTCTAAAACAATGATGGTTCCCTTAGATTATTCAGTCTTTCAAGGTAAGTTCACTGGGCTATTGACTACCCAAAGTAGATTTTGGAGCAATCAATGATACCAATTTCCAAATACAACAACCAGCAGACTACCTACTACTGGGGAAGGTGTATTTACCATAAGACACTTGTAGATCATTTACTACAGGGAAGTATGACAAACTGTGATAACTTTAATATTTTTGTTTCTTTTATTGTGTTTGCCTCATCTGTGTACTTATAAACTTTTGTGGCTAAATTCAATAAAATAACTGGAAGAGGAAAGTGTGCAGAGAGAAAGTTGGGAAGAGTTTGAAGACTCTTCATACTGCAGGAAACCATCTGTCCTTTTCCTTGCTTGTTGTTGGGTATGGTTAAAAATAGCTCTGCATATTGAATGTAGACTGCATGTTGCCTATAATACATTAATCTGTCATTAGCTTCTATTGAAATGTTTACATGTGGCAAGGTTCCTACATCATTGCTCAAAAGTGCCTAGGGTGGCATAAGGCCCAAAGACATTTTCCTACAAAGTGAGCAGCACATGGCCAGAAGTGACTTGTTGCTTCCAGAATTTAGTGTACAGTTGATCAAAAATCCGGCAACCTCCAGACCTGAGAAGTGCTGGATTTTCCAAAATTCCAGATTTTTGAAGGTTATACTCACCTCCACACACAGGCCAGCCTTCCTCTCGCTGCACCGCGGACATCTGGCACAGTTCCAGGGAGCGGGTAGCAGGGATGTCCCAACCTGTATTTAGTGTAGCAAGCAAGACCTAACGGCTGTTCCGCAGAACAGCACAATCAAAACATCAGTGGCCAAACTGTATACTACAGTCCCTGTATTGAAAATGCGATCTGAAATTCATGCCGAAAAACTGAAGGATCCGGATTAACGGTGGTCAGGTTTTCGATTGTCAACCTGTACTTAAAATGATTCCCCACTGTTCCTATTCAGTTGAATTGGCAAAGTTGGGAGAATAGTTAAGCCTGTAGTATAATGCTGTGGTCAACCACAATTTTTAGGGGGGAGGTTTCTGGCAGCATTAGCCAGCGTTTTTGCACTTAGATCTAGAATTAGACCTAAAAATAGAACAAAATACAATATTATTATTTTTATTATTATTATTATTAAAAATAATAAATAGGATTTTTTTAGTGACAACTAATAAGAGAAGGTCACTGTTAGGATTTACATACACTGTATATATTTATTTGTGATAAAAAATCAGTTATATGAATAGTAAAAAGAAGTTAAAAATCCTAATAAACATCTAAACCCAAACCTTTATTAACATTTAAATGAACCCTTTCTTTGTTCCCCAGCAAAATGGGAATCCCAATTTGACATAGAAGATACAGAAGAGAGAAACTTCACAGTGAATGAAAATAAAACGGTCTCCGTGCCAACAATGCGTCGACAAGGGTTATATAGAACTTTCAAGGACAAGGAGATGAAAAGTTATGTGGTGGAAGTGCCATACACCTGTAGCACAGTCCTTCTCATCATTGTACCAGAATTGGGTAATCTCCACAGTTTTGGAACAAAACTGACCCCTGAGATGATAAAAGAATACTTATCTTCATTAAAAAACAGGTATATATTAAGGTTGCTTACAATAGAACTATAATTTTATTATCATGTAATGTGGTGTAGGGTAATGACATGCATTAATATACCAAGACCATGGCAGGATGGGGGGACAGATCAGTGTCAGCCTGGGCTCAGATGTAGCTTGAGAAATACTGGTCTGGTGACATCTAGTGGTGCAACATTAAAAGTAAGTATTGCAGCAATGGGATCTTCTAATGAAGAAATGAATCTCTAATGAAAAAAAAATCTAAGGAAGGATGCTAGCGTAATGGTTTGCATATAGTTGGAGTTTTGGTGTGATTCAAGCAATTTTGGATGCCGATACTCACATCACAGAGGTTGCTTGAGCCCCTGTAAGGAATCAAGTAACTAAAGAAATTGTGCGTGAAGAATATTTCTCCACTCAGAATCTGGTAGGTGATCACACTCTATGCCCTGGTTCTGATGATCCTTTCCTTAATAGCTGTGTATCCTTTATGTTGTATGCAAAGCTAGAGTTCTTCTTTCAACAAAAACTCTCCTAGGCAAGTTTGTACCCAAAATAAACCTAAAGCAAAACATAGCAAGCAAAGCATAACATGGAAAATGTTTGCAAACAAAACAAATGTAAAATATATGTAATGTAAATGTCAAGCATATTGGGCTGTATATTACATTACAGATATAAACAGGTAAAAAAAAGTCATGAGAAACGCATAGAAGAACACATTATGTAGCCACATCATGTGTTTTTCTCACGAAATGTGTACTAATAAAACTGTAAATTGTAATTGTTGCACCTACAAGAATCCCATATTGCTTTTTTAAAAAAATCCAATCAAATTACTTGAATTCTGATTTGAAGATAAGGATTGACACTGTTTTTCGCCTCATTGAGAATACCTGGAATAATTGATATTACTAATACAGAGACTGAGATATTTTTTTCCTCTACAGTATGTTGGACCTTTACATACCCAGAGTATCTTTTAACAACTCAGTCAATGTACAATTTGCAACGTTGTCCATGGACATGAGAAGTATGTTCAGTGGTGACAATGCCAACTTCTCCAAGATCTCAAAAAAACCAAGGCTAAGAGTTTCAAAAGTGAGTATATTTCTTTGTCTTTTAATGTTCCGGCAAAGCAGCCCTCCTCCCATCCTAATAACTGGCAATCTGCTGACTAGTGAGGGAATATTCAATAAGTGGAAGGAAAGGAGAAGCAGGCACACAATGAAGCAGGGAGATTCTTGCACTGCAGTTCCCAAGGTGCAGCTAATTTTCCAGTAAGGAGAACTCTGAGCAGCACAATCAAGCTCCAAGTCTCCCTAAACAAGCAGTCAGTGGCATTTATTTACATCTATGTGGCTACAGAACAGCGGTGCCTGGGCACAAGAAATCCACTGCTGTGTTCAGGAGGAATTCAAGACAAAAGGCAAACCTTTACTTCTTGGGCACAATTGCCATTCCTAGATGTTCCCTAGAATGCATTTCATCTTTGCTTTTTGAGTTCAAGTCAACTTTGTTTGAATTTTGGCAAATAAGCCAATATTGTTGAAGGTTTGTTCTTCTTGCTTCTTTACTACAGTGGAGGCATTGCAGAAATACCAGTGTTTAGTTTATGCAGGGCAAAGCTAGAGTTTACATCACCATCTTTCCTTATGCATCTCTTTTCCTGTGTGCAAAGAGAAATTTGGTAATTTTGAGTATTGGAGAGCTTGTTTCTCCCTCACCTTCTTCACATGTGATGGTATTAGTGGTTGACAATTGGCAGATCAGCAACCAGTGCTGTCATATTGTGATTTACCTTAGTCATCAATTATTTTTTTTAAATAAGTTAATACCATTAATTTGATTTGTTGACAGATGTGCCACCAGACATATGCCAACTTCACAGAGGAAGGAAGAGAGATGAATGCTGCAGCTGTTTCCCAGTCAAACTACGTCTTCTCAAATCCTAAATTCAAAGTTAACCGCCCTTTCCTCATGTTGGTCTACAACAAGAATATGGAAATCATTCTCTGGATGGGCCGGGTCATTGACCCCTCTAAGTAATGTCCCTGACTTGCGGTAAATTAACGTGATAAAGCACATATATGTATACAAAATGAAACCATTTTTCCTATATTAAAGATAATGTACTGAACAATTTCTGTTTTGTGTTTTCCTCTATAACGTTCATGATAGAGAGGTATAAGCCAGAAATAGGTGAGCTTCAGGGATTATCCAATAGGGTGGTGCAAAATAAACTTGAGCTTTGATCAAAATCTGTATATTAGAGTCGACTGGGTGTTTATGGGGGCCCTGAACCATGTAAAACGGTTAAAACAAAAGCAGGTTCTTTACCAGAAGATGACAATATGTCCTGAGGTGTCAGTGTTTCGATGTGGTGGCTTCCAATCAAGAACAATTTTTGCAAGTACAGAATGTACCTTTTTATTTTCCTAGAAAAAAGTTTGCTTGCCATTTCCAATGCAATAGACAACAAATGTTTTAATTGCTTTACTTACCCTCCCACTCACTATGTAATGGAGATAATGAATAAGCAACATTTCTGACCTCCAGGCTGGACAACAAGCATGGCTACTCCTATAGATACAGTACAGAAAGTCAGCCTAGCCACCCAGGACAGGGACTGTGTTATTTGCATGATTACCAGGAATAAATAAAAGAAAATAACATAAAAAGGAAAAGTAATAAACCACCAAGTCTAAGGCCTTGTAAGCTCCAATAAATTACAGTTCAGTTACTGAGATTAGGTAGAACACCTTTACACTTTCATAGTCAATTCCCGAACCCCCAACAGACCACTGGAGAAGCTGTTGCCATGTACTGCATATATCCACCCTTAGAATCATAAAACCTTACATATCTAGTTGTAGTTGGCCACATCAAACAGGACTTATTCTTCTGAATGTGACTAATGACTAATAGATACAGAACCAACCATATTGGAAAGTAACCAATGGCATTGCTTTAAGAGTAAACTCAAGTGGAATGTCTCCTACTATCTCCAAAACATATACTGTACAATTTATATGGGTACCATGGGCGTTGCTAGTACATCACTCATATCTTTTGTCTGGTCTGCTGGATGCTATCTTGTTTGTAATCGTACTATCCCTGCCTAAAACATTGCTTATGGGCAGCCTTGGCCAAGTTACCTAATTGCTCTGGGCAGCTTGTATCTATTCCATGGATGGCCTTAGGTAGTGTATGTGTTGTATGACACCCCATCAGGCATTTTCCCCTGACCCTCACCCTCCAAGCTTTTCCACCAGCAGTTAAAGTGTGGTACTGGCAGAGGTTGGAACTCAAGTCGCGTGACTTGGACTTGAGTCCAATTTATGTCGCCTAATGAATAGCTTGCAACTCGACTTGGAGGTTTTGCCCAGCGACATGCAACTTAACTTGCTTTCTCTGTTGACAGCTGAAGGGGATGGGGATGAAGGCAGTGAGGCTTCTGTAACACTGCCTTCCTTCTCACCCCCCTCAGAGGAGAAAGCCATGGACTTAGAATGCAAGAAGGTGGGGAGAAAGGCAATGAGTCTTCTGTAACACCGGCTTCCTCCCGCCTTTCTTGCATTCCAAGCCACAGCTTTCTCCTCTGACAGCTGAAGAGGGTGTGGAGGAATGCAGTGTTACAAAAGCCTCACTGCCTTCCTCCCTGCCCCCTTCAAATCAGCTGTCAGAGGTGAAAGCCGAACTTAGTAAATCCAGGGGATGGGGATGAAGGCAGTGAGGCTTCTGTAACACTGCCTTCCTTTCCACCCCCTTCAGCTGTCAGAGGAGAAAGCTTTTTTTTTTTAAGAAATAATGAGAAAAGGTTAGACCTGCTCACCATAGGGGATGATTTATTCATTTGTCTTGGTGACCTTTACTAAAAAAGAAAATGAGGAGAAAAAAAACATTTTAGGTTTGTCCCTAGATCAGGGTAAATGTTCCAATGGGGACACCTGTTTTCCTTTTCCAACTCTGGGACGAAATCTCTCCAACACTGTGCAAGCAGCAAAACATAACCTGGCACCACTCTTAAATAAACAGTTTGGGCTATACATACACTTTGAATTGGACTAAAAACACTAAGGGCCTGATTCATTGAAACTCCAAGACTGGAGAATTTAGATTATCAAAGGTGAACTTGGGTGATGCAGTAAACTTGAAATGGATCTGGTCCAGTATTGAATACATTTGCTAACAGATGATTTTTAAGAAATCCATTCCTGGATTTCTAGATGACCCAGATTCTCCTATGATAGTCTATCCTCTCCAGTCTTGGAGAGTTTCATTAAATCACGCCATATGTGTTTGCATAGCTTTTAAAACATTAAATCTTCAACACATGGCTGTATTTGGAATCACCACTGCAACAATCTTGTCACCAGGGACAAGAACATTAAGTGATCCACCTTGAATTTTGGGTGACTGTATCCTTAAAACTACTTGTTAGGAAGCAGCAGTCTACTTCAATCTATGGAGGTCCATTGGTAGGCTTATTACACTTGTATTATCCCTTTAGAAGAGGTGGCTGTGTTTCATAAAGTTTTGTGTGTCAATCGCTTAATAAATACAGAAAAGGACATTGCGAGCCCTACACTTTGGATTGTCAAATATTTGCTGGGGCTGTGAACATTGGTCATCCAGTTTCCGGCACCTTTTGGAAGCTTTGTGGAGAAACAAGACAGGTGAGAGTACCCATCTTTTCTAAAAACTTTAAAATATTCAATTTATTTTGTAATATGAGGATTTTGGTAAAATTAGAATATTGCATTTCTTTATTTTTATATCTTTGTTCTGTTCCATCTCTAGCTTTCTTCAACTTATCTATATTTTCTATCATTTAGCTTTGTGATTTTATCTATCTATCTATCTATCTATCTATCTATCTATCTATCTATCTATCTATCTATCTATCTATGAGGTGGACTTTCATGTCCATCCTTCTTTTTGGCCTTTGTCTGGCCCATCAGCTCAAAAAAAGGCAAATCTAAAAACCACAAGCATCATCAGGAGAAAATACCTTTTGTAGAGGAACCCAGTTTATATCTTCTAAATGTCTAAATGAGGAAATTACTGCCCTCAACATATCAAACATGAACAGCAACTTTGGGTTTAACCTCTTTAGAAGGATGGCTGACAAACACGACAACATTTTTTTCTCCATTTAGGGTTTCCTTCTTTCTCGGTGCATTCACTCTTGGGACTAGGGGAAATACCTATGAGCAGCTATTGAGACGCCTGGGCTGGGAAGCTCTTTAGAAGCAGAGGAATCCTGATTTATTGCACATGTTGCTGAAGGACCTGAAAGAAGGCATCATGAAGAGTGATGGATATTCTCTTGACTTGGGAAGCATTTCTCTGATGAAATGCTTTGACATGAAAACTTTGACATCAACCAGGAGTTTCTCAACTAGACAATACTTTATTTCGATATGGAAATCCAAAGTGTTGACCTCCATGACCGCCGAGTTATAGAGACCATTCAAGATCTCATAAGGGCAAAGACGAGGGGCAGAGCTTCAAGATAAAATTGACCCCAGATGAAGATGATGCTTTTAGACTTCATATTCTTCAAAGGTAATGTTTGTCTTTGTTTCTAAAATATATGTATATATATGTCAGTGTGGGATTTTGAAAGGAGGAAAGAAAAGAATTGGAGGAATGAGCCTCTGGATTGTTTTTCCAGATGCTAAATTATTATTATATATCTAAATTCAAGATTTGAACCAAACACTGATTACACCTGTTAATCATGTAAATAATACACTTCAAGCCAATTAAACTCTGTTTTTTGGGAGGCAACCGACACAAACACAAGAACATACAAACTTGATGCAGGTAGTCCTCTGACCAACATTCAATCCTGGGATACTAATGCTGCAAGGCTGGAGGGATTGCATATGAGCCACCATGCCACCCCAATAAACCGAAATTAGGGGAGCAGCCTAGGGTAACAATGGATACAATATATTGAGTAATCGTCACCACTCTATGATGGCCATTCTCAAGCAAGGTTCCTTGGAACCCTTGGGTTCCTACAAAGGTTTCCAGGGGTTCTTCAACACTCAGAAGAAAAAGAATGATGCTTTTAGGCTTCATATTCTTCAAACTCAATGTTTGAATTTGTATCCAAATGATAGGTATTTAAATGTGGGATTTTGGATGGTATCTGCATAGGTCCAGATCTAGTGCCACTTGGCAAGACCGTTGTCATTATAACAAGGATCTTTTTAGCTGTATATACTAATGGCATTGCCATCAATGGGGCATTCTTTGCACTAATCAATGTAAGGGACATTTTTCAATGAAATTATTTTAGTAGAGGAACATTATTTTAGGAGTTCCTCTGGGGTAAAAAGGATGAAAAGGGCTTTAATGGGATATATGTTACTGGCAGAGTCTCTAGATAAAATTGTTTTTATCAATGGACTAATATGATGTCATATTTGCATTATTTTATTTATTTGACCCATATTTATTTTTCTTTTTATGCGTTTGACAGAGTAAAGAATGGTTAATACTTGTGTTGCTGCTTAGATTTGGGCTGCTTCTGTTTGAACAAGCTCTGTTCAAGCTAACCAAAATTAGAACTTTTTTTTAGTTTCTAGTGCACAGCAGGCAGCGGATCATTCATTTAATTCATAATTAAAATTATTATGTATTACAATCAGGAGAACTAGCTAGCCGATGTACACAGAGGGCCCAATATGTACCTTTATGTAATCCCTAAGAGCTGAAGCCAAACATTAACTTTTGTTCAGCCAAGTGTTGTTCAAACAGAAGCATGGTAAAGCAACACCAGCATTTGCTGTCTGTGTCTTGTTAGATTTTCTTTCATTTCTTGTCCCAGGTACACAACAGGAAGAGAGAACCAGAAAATATTTGCTTAATATATTTCCTTCAGCAGAAGGGTTGTCTCTGTTTTTAAAGATTTCTCTTCCAAAAGAGTGGAGGTTTTATTAGTCACAAAGGGAGGGATAACTCTACATTAATGCTTATGGTTTCCAATGGAATATCCATTAAGTTTATTTATCAGTATATTGGTCACAACTGATAAAATAATTAAATATTTAACCAATTAAACCAAAGACATTATCCTGCCCCTGTACAAAGCATTGGTCAGACAACATCTGGAATATGCAGTCCAGTTTTGGGCACCAGTTCACAAAAAGGACATTGTGGAATTAGAGAGAGTGCAGAGAAGGGCAACTAAACTAATAAAAGAAATGGAGGAGCTCAGCTATGAGGAGAGATTAGCTGAACTGAATCTATTCTCCCTTAAGAAGAGATGTATAGGGGGAATATGATCACCCTGTATAAATATATAAATGGTCCATATAGAGAACTCACTAAATAATGCATGCTAATGTCATTACAATGTGATCCTATACAATACTCTGTTATTCTGCATTGATAGAACTGTGTACATACAATTACTAGATGGTTGATGTCTAGAGCCTCTATGGCTTATGGATTACTGATTCCTGTCCTCTGTCCCTATGAGATCAAGGGCCAATATGTATTGTTTTATGAGAATTTATTGTTTGCCTTAAAAAAACCCTCTGTGTGTTTCTTCTTCTTTATAGCAGAGTCTTGGAGTTAAAACCTTTGGAGCATAGTGAAAAGCATCCCTTAGTGATCCCTGAGTTAGCCCGGGTAGGTGAATGTGTTACCTCTCCATCAGAGTTCTGCGTTTATTTTCTGATCGGTGTTTCCAATGTTATTGTGCTGATTACATGTTTAGTTACATTGCTGGTTTGGTATGCAGTTGCAGTTAGTAGATGCTGGAAAGGGTCAGCTCTATTATCTGTCATTTGTGTACCCCCATGTTTTACTTTTATGACTTCATTTGGAAGCTCCTTGTTTTGCTGAGACCCTCTTCCTCATAGCAATGATTTTCAGCATACAGGGCCCCACTTTATTACTTGCCGGGAGTCATAACTCTATAACACCTAAGTGGGAATTTTGTATCAACAGCACACTTTTTCCCTCCTATTGAGCATAATGCCTAAGTCAGATCTGTATTACCAATGTCGGATCATTTCACTACTGCATTCTGTTTGCCACCTCTGCCCCTCTATTACCCAGTCCTTCACTTCTGTCCCCTGCTTCAAACTGCACCACCTCAATGACCTATCTGCCCTGGTCCTCACAACTTTCTGACTTCCCACATCTTCTCTTTCCCTTTAGTAGTGCAAGATACTAAAATGACAAGTTCATCAATTTCACTTGACCCTGACCTTCCCCCTCCCTCTTCTATGGGGCTCCTGTACCTCTCCTCTCTTTAAACCTCATCTATAAAGTTACCCCATCTATCCCCTCCCTCTTCTATGGGGGCTTCTGTGTCTTTCCTACACCCCCGCTTTATTGGGCTTTTGTATTTGTCACAGATCCCTGCAGGTCCAGAGTATTTGTGCCTCCTTCAGTGCCACCCACCTTTCACTCCCCTCCTGCCAGCACCAGCTCTGCTAAGGCATCACCTCCTCTGGTCCAGGTCATGTGACTCCCAGTCAGCTGCTCCACTACCACAGAGGACTAGAGTGTTTCGCCAACCTGCTGGTGGAGTTGTGAACACCACCTGCTGGTGGAGTTGTGAACACCACCAACCTCTAGTCTCCTGGACTCCCTCTGGTGGTAGAGTAGAATGCAGCAAGTCACATGGCCCCATTCATCTCAGGCCCTGCCCTTAAAAGGAAGTGAAGGGCAACAGGAAGTTCCATGAACAAGGAGTTCCTTTGGTGCTGCTTCCAGGTTCCTGTTGTTTGTTTCTTCTGCTCCAGATTCTTTGTGTACTGACCCTGCTTGTTTGCTGCCCATCCTGATTTCTTGCCTGTTTCTTGATCAACATTGTTCGCTGCCTGCCCTGACCTTTTGGCTTGTCTGACTACTCCCTTGGATTTTCCTTTGGCACTACGTTTTTGTTCATGCTTTTCCCTTTGGCACTATGTTTTTGTTCAAGTTTGTTAGTAGTCACCTGCCTCTGCGTGCCCGGGGGCTGCAACCTGGCAATTGCCCGCAGCGCAACACTCTCACCTCTAGAGGCTCTGGTGAAGACAGGGCAGCTGCTTAGACTCTGTGCCCTGTGCACGTATCCACTTACCGAGCTGGTGACACAGAGGGTCCACTATCCTGCCGTGCAGCTACCATGACAGTATCTTCCTCTTTCTTACGTCTCTACCTCTTCTATGGGTCTTCATGTACCTCCTCTGTGTCCTCTTGTACCTGCCATGGATCTACTGTCTTCTCCTTTCTCCTGCCATGTGTCCTGTGGCATCAGATGGTGAGTATCCCTGTATTTTGCATGGCCCAAATCCTTTCCTCTCAAGGTTCAGCAAATGGGCCGAGAACCATCAGAAAGTCTCTTGGAGCACCATGATGTAACAGAGCAGAATTATCCACCATTCCAATCCTCATCATTTGTGGTAAGAGCCTGTGATTTATTATTGTTGAACTCCAGATGGTGTGTAGTATTAGATATATAGTGGGATGCATACCCACATACATTAATAGATTCTCACCTTTCTGCAGTCTATCTAAAACTAAAGTGTTATCTTTAGGATTGCTCCTTTCACCGGCTACTAGTACATAAAAGTTAGAGCATCGTCCAGCATTGTGGTCAATGTTTTGTTTCTTCTCTGTTTCCCGCTGCTGTACTTACCCCCTGCTGATGTCCATTTATACACACCAGGGGTACCCCAGGAGTTGGATGTCCCCATACCCAGTGTCCAGGCCGTTTTGTGCTACTGTTTTGCCTTCATAAGGTTCTCAGGGACTCATCCTGTCCATTGGGGTAAATCCCCTTCCTTGACTTCCAATGAAAATGGTGCTTGTTTTAAGTAGTTACTCTGGAGGTTGTATATTGTTGTATAATAGGTGTAATATTGCAGCCAGGTATTTTTGTCCTAGGTTGTTTTCCTACCTGTTATTCCCATGCATGAACTTTTATTATGCTCGCTGTAATGAGTGTTACAGAGCAGCGGTGGTTACCAACCAGTGATCCATTGGTGGTTTGCGAGACAATTTTGGTGGTCCGTGGTTAGGAGAAGAACTCGCTGGGAGGGCGCACTGACCAGAGCTGCGGACCATGTCCCCCGTACTGATCCCAGGCTCAGGGAAGTGGGTGGGTTGTTTCTTTAGACTAAGGTCTGATCCTGCGATGGGAGAGTGGGTGTGTTCTGGCATCGAGATGTCACTATGGGGGAAGTTTTTTCCCCTTTCAGTGACACCCAGCTGCTGCACATGCGTGTTCTGGAGCCGGTAAATGAAGTGGTCCGTATGTGATTTAGGCAGAGATCCATATAGCACCCCTTTACCTTTATAGGCCCCTGAAGCTGTTTGCTGCTAGGATCCCTCTCTAGGGGAGGGCAGATAGAAGGGAGAGTTTTGTCCTTGTAGGTAATCCCTCTTTGGTTGTGATCAGCCCCATGGGCAGTGATCAGATTGCTCATCATGAGTGCTGGGTGACATTGTAGCAGGTTGTGATCAGCACCATGGACAGCTCTGTAATTTCTAATAGAGAGTGTTGGGTGATATTGTACCTGGATGTCAAATACATTTACATGATTTCAACATTTCAGCAGCCAATATTGTGAGCTTATGTGGACGAACAATTCATAAAATGTCTGAATGCAAAGAAATAATTTGTGGAATGTTTTCATCTCGTTTAAATTTGTTGAGTTCATCTGTTAATAAATGTATTTATACATCTTTTCTGGCTCCTGTTTTTTTTCATATGACAGTGCATGTTCCCTGAGGACCACATCACCCCAGGGGGTAACAAGCAGTGTATGTTTAGTCTGTTATTGCCATTAAATGTTCATGTGTGGTCCTGAAATGGTAATTCCTGTGCTGTGCCAATAAATGTATACTGCTTCACCCTCCCTGCTGTGCTGGTACCTGTCTGATATTGCTTTGTGTGCTGCTTCTCTTGTGCACCCAGTCTTGTCTTCATTATTTTGTACCTGCGATAGGTGCAATACCCCATGTGGGTCACTGTATATCTTGGTACAGCCTAACCTCAGACACCATGGAATGAAAGGAGAGTGTCCACTTCCAGACACTGTATATGTCCTTGTACACAGGGAATCCATCCTAATGAGAGTGATAAATCAGAATTTAAAGTAAGTCTTGTTCATAGTGACCGTCGGATGTCCCATTTAACAGAATCAAAATGGAGTGGAGGTTTTTGAATAACTGAACTGAAAAGTCAGATCTCCCTTAGTAAATCACTGTGAAAAAATAAAAAAATAGAATATGTCCATTCTTGGGAGGATTTTTGATGCCTCATGGAACCTCCTCATTCAATACTACACGTCTGTAGGCTATATACTGACTGCCCTGAGCTCAATATATAATAAATGAGGACTGCATTCAGTCAGAAATGAGATCCTGCCTTGGGATTCCAATTTCATAAAATACACCACTTGAACATGAACATGCACTGAGATTGAGAACGATGAGTCTCATCCACCCCCTGAATCCTGGTATCAGCTTTGGTGGCCTATCATGGCGCCAAGGCTCCCTCAATCACCATGAATCACCCTATACATTGACTAGTACCAATCAGTGATCAATTGATGATTAACAAGCTAGCTGCTAACTAATAAGGAAGAAAAATCCTACATTTCACTTATTGCAATATATGTAACATTGACTTCCAAACTTGTGATGTTTAAGTGCCAGGCTGCTAAACCCCAAGCCTTCAATTCTCGCTTCTCCCTTTTTTAATTTTCCTGCCCCATTTAGGACTTTCCATTCCTGAAATAGGAGCAAGAACATCGTAATGATTGCTCAGTTGAGTAGCTCAGTGGATAAGAGTACTAACAAGGATGCCATAAACTCAAGTTCAAATCCTGCAGTTCCCCAGGTCAAGTCTGAGTGAGTTGGGCGGACAAATATCACTCGAATGACTGATGCCCGAGTGAATTGGGTGGATATGAATCACGCAGTGATGGAAGCACCGTAGTTGCTCGAGTCCAGCAGACCCCATGCTCAAATCACTGAGTGAAAGCTTGGAGGCCATGGACAACCACCGGTCTGCTCCAGTCCCAGGCCACTGAGTCCTGTAATGCCTGCGGGCAGCACATTAGGTGCTCTTCCTATCCATGGTCTGTGATGTAATTGCAACAACACAAAATTACCTGTTTTACAATGAGAAGGGAGTCTGAGCTCAGTGAATGAAACATTACCGATACAATTGCAAACAAAGACATGGATACAACAATAAAGGGAAAATCTCTTTTGCAGGAATTGCATTGCTTTACATCTGCTCTACCTTGCTCTTGGAAAGGGAAGGTGAGATATTGTAGTAACTCCAACCTCCACGTCATTGCTGAGGCCTTCTCGCTGTCAGATATACAGCACCACTACCAGAGAGGCGTACTTCTGAATCCACGGGATGGCTCTTGATTGGTTGTCCACCATCAGACTATGCATACTGGACAAAAAAGATGCCCGTGCACCACCTGCCAAATCACAACAAAAGGGAAATCCCGGGGCAGACTGGAAACTTGTAAGTTTTACTACCATACTGCTGAGGAAAAGCAAAGTATGAGTTTGTTGTATGTTAAAACATATAATGCCCAAATATTATATGTCTGTCTATCTATCTATCTATCTATCTATCTATCTATCTATCTATCTATCTTTCTATCTTTCTATAGATTGATATATATATATACACATATTGTAATATTTGGAAATTTGGATCAGTAAGAACTATGATCAGTGCCAATCA
This sequence comes from Pyxicephalus adspersus, assembly GCF_032062135.1. Taxonomy (NCBI): domain Eukaryota; kingdom Metazoa; phylum Chordata; class Amphibia; order Anura; family Pyxicephalidae; genus Pyxicephalus; species Pyxicephalus adspersus. The sequence goes on from NC_092869.1 coordinate 34,522,467, forward strand.
ATGTTAAAATGTATATATATAGGGATAGGAGTGTTTGGAGGTAGTGGGTATTTGGCATCATTCATCTCAGTTTAACCTGGGAAAGAAGGGCCCAAGATAAGGCTGTTAATATTTGTGGTGCTGTAGACTTGGATGGCTTTATTTGTGATCCAGGCCCGAAGTTTGGCGGGTGTACCAAACACTCCATTCATTTACTAGGTCAGGATTTCGAAATGGCTTTGCAGCACCTGCCAAATCACAATTAAAGGGAATTTTTGGTTCAATGGTCTCGTTGTCACTTTTTCTCGTTGTCCTTTGCCACTCCCTGACTGTCTGGATAATGTGAGCTCTATGACTAAGCAGATGCTGTTGGTACGATATCATACCCAAATGTGCTGCCAAAGGTTACCTGTCCAGTGCTTGAAAGCTTTGTAACAATTGTAACTAGGGACTCAAGTGAGAAATAACAATGATCAGCTTTAGGTAACCTCCCTCACTCACTATACCTTTAATTAGACCTTACAACCTAGACAATTGTAAAAAGTCCTCCAGAAGATACTCCGGTCCTCTAAAGTGTTAGAACATTGGGAAAGTTCAACTCTATAGACAAGGAGCCAATAGTATACAATGGAGGAAATTAGGACATAGACATCAGGTTTAGTTTTCAGCCAGACAATACAATAACAGAACTTTAGTTTGCATGAAATGGGATGTGTTATGTACATATACAGGCACTATTGTGCTGCTTATACTATAACTTGCTGCTAACCAGTGAGGAATCACTGCTGTGGATTGCTGATTGTTACAAAAAAATATATATATATACATTTGCATGCCCTGCTTACTGTACGATCTCTTTTCTATAGATAAGTAAAATATTTCATAATGACCAGAAAGAAAAAAAAAGAAAGGGACTTGAGGAAGAACCGAAAAGGGAAGAGGCTCATGGAAGGGGGATAGCAGAGTATCAAAAACAAATAAAGGGACAACAAAGGGCAATAATCTGCAATGAAAATAAAGAAGTGAAAAAATGAAAATGGGTGACTGGATAATATTCTGCCTACATTTTTTAAGCCAGTGCACTCCAAAAATGTCCTATTACCATTAAATACTTTTAAAGGAAATTGATTAGCTTCTAGCTAATGCTGAAATTAGGAAGGTCCCCGCAAGACCTAGGTAAAAGCAAAAGGATTTTTGAATAGACGTTCACTATGTAGCCATTGTTTCTTAGCACCTTCCTTTCCTATGTAGGCTTATAAGGATGAAACAATACAAAATCAATATCTATTCTGTGTTATGCTCATAAAAACCTTTTCTGCTGGTATGAAAAACAATAATGAGCATTATTTATCCTTTTGCAGCCTCTCAATGCAATGTGCCATAAGAAAAGTTTAATGAAACGGAAGGAATATATAGGAAATAAGAAAATATCTCGGCTGAAACTTGTCCAAAAGTGATCACTTTCCATTATTATACATGTCTGCAATGGCATAATTACCAGACTGTGAACTCTCCACGTTCCCGTCCCTGGCAATTTAAATGAAATGTAGCTGGATGGGTAGCTAAATAGAGTGGAGGTTAAAATGAAAGGACAGTTAATTTGGAGAGAACTAATGTAAGATTTCTCACATTATCAATCCTGATAGATCAACCAGCACACAATTATACATAAGTAATATATATATATACATATATGAGTGAACACATTAACCAAGCCATAGATTTCCTCTGTAGTACATCATTGCTGCCACCAGATGTCCTCAGTGGGGTGGCCAGCACTATCTGTGCCTCCAATGATCCCTCAACTGTATTAATTACAGAAAGCTGGCATTACAGCTACTCTGCTGCCCTCTAGTGTTTAGCCAGAATAGTGGAAATCACCAGCAGCCCCTGTAAGGATTAACATGGGTAAACCAACACTTATTAGAGTAAGACCATTTTTTTAAAACATATATCACATGTATATAAAAAATATATATATATATATATATATATATATATATACTCACTTTCTGCTGTATAAAGACTGCTGGTGGTTTTCATTATTTCTGTCGTCTGAACACTAGAAAGCAGCAGAAAGTTGTCTCCTGGTGGCTTGCACTGGGGCTGATTTACCAAAGGCAGCTTTGGTGCACATGAATACGTAAACCCCATCCCACTATTAAAGTAGACATGAATGAATACCGAAAATACTCATACACTCTAACGCAGTATTTATCACTCCAGTATGTTTAACCCTGCGCACCTACGGCAGCTCAGAACATATCGAGCCTATTTTTAAAATGTTGCTACTACTACAAATGTTGTGCTCATACAAATGCTAACCAAGCCTATTGTACTGCATATAGCTAATTGAACAGATACAAAATCTCATTTGAAAAAGTTATGTATCTTATCAGTACAATAAAAAGGGTTAACTAAATGTCTGGGTGAATGTCAAGTAGTGATGCAGACAGGTCTTGCTGGGCTTTTTGGTACAACTTTACCAGGGATAATTTGGTAGCTGTAAATGTTAACAGGTTACACAGGAGATAGTTTGACTAGGATGCCAAATGCATGGGAATTATAGACCTGGTCAAAGTTTTCAGCATTCAATTATATATATTCTTATGTGCATTGATGTGAGCACATAGTATTATATAAAAATGACAAGCACTGTATGTTTGAGTTTTTTTATGTCCTATCGCTCCCTATAAGCTGACCTTATAGGAATCATGGTGAATATGAAATCTCGAATTGAAGCTCAGGATCCTATATTTTTTAAGTTCCAATTCAAAGTTGAAAGGAATCTTTTCTGACCTGATTTATTCTATAACTTCTAATTCTAAATATTTCAGTGGGGTACATAGCTACTTTTTTGGTTTTGTACAAGGTATTTTATAAATTCCTGTTGATTTTAACTTTTACAACAGCTGCTACATAAAAGATGATGTAGGGAGTGGAAGGTCGAGGAGGTTTTGCTGGGCAAACTTGACTCCTAGTAAGACTTTTCTGTTCTTTCTGAGGTTGTCAACTGCAATCCAGGAATTGAGTACAGATGGCAACCTCTCAATGTTTTACCTATAGATGAGCTCCAAATCCCGGGTGGTAAGTAGAGCTGCCCTAGTACTTTGTTGTTACCCACAAAATAAGTATGCCAAGGATGACATCTAAGGTGGAAAAGACAGACAAAACTGAAGCAAAATTAGAACACGAGACATGAGTATTGAATTTATACAATTAGAAAATTCTGAAGGGACACAATCAGTGTCATTTTAACACATGCACAAACATACCTGCAAAATAAATAATTAGACACAGTGCAGGACTGACATATCTAGGAAAATGTCCCACACAATGGGTCTGATTTATTAAAGCTCTGCAAGACTGAAGAGGATACACGTTCGCCAGGGAGTGCGCATGTCTGAGCACCGATGGTAGTCACAGCCTAGGCAGCTCCTCACCTCCTTTGTTATCTAACCTCCAGATACCGGCTACAGGACAGACAACATCCCCTCATCATGTAGAAGCCATTTTGGTGGTCTGGGAAAAAGTTTTGGTGGTCCGTGGCCCTGGCTGGTGGAATGCCCAGTGGGGTCAGAAGGACCTTGCTTGAGGGGGGGGGTGCACCGGCCAGAGCCGCGGGCCATGTCTGTTGTATAGATTGCAGGCTCATGGCAGGTTGTGTATCTGGACCGGCCCACTCTCCTATTGCAGGCTCGGACCCGCGATGGGGGAGTGGGTGGGTCCCAGCATCATGACATCATTATAGGGGAAATTTCTTCCCCTTTGAGTGACACCTGGCTCCCCATTCCGGAGTCCATAAATTTAGTGGTCCGTGCCGTCTAAAAGGTGGGGACCACTATTCTAAATTCTTTACAGCGCTCCCAGCCAAGTCAGCAAGATTTCTCACTGCTGAATCAGATGGGGGAGGAAGAGAAGGGTTTCTGTCCCAGAGCAAGCTCTCCATCTCTCTTCAGGGCCACCCCTGCTTCATCGCTCAGCTTATTACATCATGGGGGATCACTTTGGCATGGTGAGTCTCATTCACAATTGTTGTCTCGGTTCCCAAATGGAGTTGCATGTAAAGGACCCCTGGGGGCCACTTCCATGGCATAGAGCATTAGGGCACTGCCAGTTGTGTGCTCAATGCCACGGAAGTGGCCCCTGGGGGTCCCTAATATGCAAACTCCATTTGGGGACCCTGGTCTTGATATAGCCAATCACCCTAATTTTTACTTTATATAGAGGGGTAGTTTGATTTTCATTTTTTTTAAGGCAAAGCCCCTCTTGTTTTGTCATTACCGAATGGGACACACACGTCACAAATTCCAGGAGGCTTGGGTCTGAGAACAGGCATGCACAAGAGGGACTTTTTCATCACGGATCTGCAGAAGTAAAGGTGTAATTTTATTGTTTACTTTAGGTCCACTTTATTGAGAAAAGATCCCAGATTCTTATTAGGATTTTATGTTTGAGACCCCATTTATCTGGCAACTTATTATGTTCAGGGGGCTGAAATTAAGTTTGGTATCAACTCTCGGAGCCCCCTGTATAGCCTGGAAATGTCACATTTGTACAACAATCGGTGTGGGAGATATGAAGGTTTATAAATTGGGGGTAATGACAGCAGCATGGACACAGATCTCATGCTGCTGCAGCTGCTGGTATACGAAGGGTAGGATTATTTCACAGCCATAGCTGATCTCCAATGTTTATAGGACACGCCCACTCTCGGGGAGCTCACATTGAAGAGGAATCCCATTGACAAAAAAAGAGACAGAGCAGAAACAGCTGATTGTGACGTCACTGTACACGCCCAATGACCTGGTAGTACGCATTCCTAAAGTAGGATTATTTTGTAGGACAACGGCTCGCCTCGCATTGACCAACTCGCTTCCTGCTTCACCACCAGAAGATGGCGCTCCAGCTCTTTTTTTTTCCTGTGGAATAGTTAAAGAGGAACTAAACTAAAATGTTTACTTTACATAAAAGGATAGACAACCTTAATATATAGAAAAGAATAATATTCTTTTTTTTCCTACAAATGCATCTGGCTGCGCTTTATTTCTAAACTGGGGTACCAATTATTATTATTAATTAGAATTTATTTAGCGCCAACATATTACGCAGCACTGTACATTAAATAGGGATTGCAAATGACAGACTAATACAGACAGTGATACAGGAGGAGAGCATCCTGCCCCATGCACCTGGCTGCTTTTTGTTCCTCATCTGGACTACCAATGCAGCTGGCTGCTCCTTCTAAACATATCTGGGCTAGTGATTCACCTGGCTTCCCTTTGCTCCTCATCTAGCCTACCAATGCACCTGGCTGCCCTTTCTTCCTCATCTGGGCTACCAATGCACCTGCCTGCTTTTTGTTCCTCATATGGACTACCAATACACCTGGCTGCCTTTCTAACCACATCTGGGATAGCAATTCACTTGGCTTCCGTTTGCTTCTCATCTAGCCTACCAAAGCACCTGGCTGCTCTGTGCTCCTCAACCTGGGCTACCAATGCACCTGGTTGTCCATTGTTCCTCAGCAGGGCTACCAATTAACCTGTGTACTTTTTGTTCCTCAAATGCACTACCAAAGCACCTGGCTGCTCTTTATTCTTCATATGGGCTGCCAATGCATCAGGCTGATTTTCTAACCACATCTGGTTTACCAATGCACCTGGCTGCCTTCACAACTGCATCTGGGATATCAATGCACCCAGTTTTCTTTCCAAACATTTGTGTCTTACTAACGGCACCTGGCTGGATTTTTAACCATTTTTTTTCTCAACAAGACCCCAAATATCTTTGAACTCCTTGTCAAGAGCCCCTTGTCAACCTAATGCCTGGAGCCCATTGTAACCATCATCTCTGGAGCTCATTGTCACACTAATCTGTGTTCTTACCCTTATCCATAGCACCTGGTGACTCCAGCAAAAAAAAAAAGGTGAAAGAAGCAGCACAATGATGGTCTCCTATTAGTCTTCTCTTTACTCATATCAGCATGTTCATAGTACATACACACACAAACTTTTTTTTTTTTTTTTTTTTTTTTTTACATAGAACCCTCAAAATAACTTTCAGTTTTCTAGGGAACCCCTTCTATATTTACTATATCCACAGATCACAGTACATAGTGTGTTGGGTCAGATTGCCTCTTACATTGCTGGAGAGTGGGGAAAAAAAATCATTGGTATCTGTTAAACCGAGCTGAGCATCACAAATTGCTCAAGGAACCCCTAGCAACCTCTGGAGGAACCCTAGAATTCCTTGGAACCCTGCTTGAAAAACACTGCTTTATAGGCTGATAACAGGTACCAATTTACGCTGCTTGAATTCAATACATTTCATTTTATACTATTGAATACAGAACTGCATTAAAGTGCATCTTTATTTTTGTCTAGTTATTAGTTTTATTAAACAGAGGTAACAAATATTGAAGCATGCAGGTCAATGCAGGTTTGGAAGGCTATTGCAGTCAACAAAGACACACAGGAACAAGTCAGTGGGGTTGTGCGGTTTTTATTTTTTTTTCCTTTTCAATTGAGAAATACATAATCTGTTTACAAAATAGCTTTTGAAAAATACAAGGAATACGGGTACTATAAAACAAACCAAACTCCAGTCATAAGACAATACATACATCATGCGGAAGCAACAGTCTGATCCTCGGGTTGTGGAAACAATTTAAAACACAAGAAGTGGGGAAAAAAAATCAAGTTAATTTTGGGAAAAAAAAACAAACAAAAAAAAAAAAATAAACAAAACAAAACAAAAAGTGTTTACTTGATACAAAGTTGTGGACCGTAATAAAACAGGAGAACCAAAGTATCCATTATTTTCTGTAAACAAATGACTATTCTGATCTGGTGCCTGATGCAACTACGTGGAAAGCGTAAGCCTTACATGGGTTCATTCTAAAGGTGTCTGAAAGCTGTGTGAGGATCATAAGGCAAGAACCTTTATGAAACAAAGGGGGCGAGTGGCCTGTGGTCAGTGATTATTGCAGAGCCTTAAAGGGATTCGACATAAGCCCAAGTCAGACTTAGGAAAATGTTTGGGTTGCTTTGGTGAACTTTTTTCAATGGGTTATTTTCCCAAAAAATATAGAAAAGGCAAAAGAAGACAGTGGACTAGTACCACACTGCCACCAAAAGGAGGCAGTTTTAAGAAACAAGCTTTATAGAAAAAAAAATTTCAGACTGCATTATTTCCATTTTAAACTAGCTATGACGTTACTACAAAAACCCTTTATGGATACACTTCCTATATCCTACATAACTTCGAGGACAAATAACAGTTTAAATTCCAAACAAATGGCAGACTTTTAAGAAAAGGAAAAAAATAACTGCAAGATGGATTACTTGCAAATTTTCACCATTTGTTCTCTAGCTTTAGCTCAGCTAGCACGCCTAATATGGAAAGTCTATAAAGAAGTCACTTAAGTAACAAGTTTCAACCTGATTGAAAGCTGTGATGAGTGTAGACAGGACTTTGCCGATTTGTGTTTAATTATTGAAAGTTACATGGTCATGAAAAAAAAAAAATCCCTTTAAATTGGCCTAAAATGCGTCAACCCTCACATTATGATAATTTAATGGTTAAGACGAGAAACAGCAAAATGTTCACTTTCATATTCAATAAAGCCATCCAAAAAAAAACAAAAACAAAAAAAAAACAAAAAACAAAAAAAGACAGACATCCAGTGTTGGGACCCAACATGCGCAACTCTAAGCATGGACTGAAAGTAAAGGACAATTTAAAAGAAACCCGTGTAAAAGATCCTCACTACTATTAAAAAGGAACAGGGAACATAAAAGTGCATCGGCTGCTATTACATTTTTTTTTTCTTTCTTCATTTTTTTTTTTTTTTTTTTAGGCCAGTTTTTTAAATCTTTTTAAATTAGTTACATGAACCAACCATGGGATACAGAGGAAAAAACACGATCAGTCTCATCGACCTTCTTCTCGACTGGAGTCCTTTAGTAACGATCGTCATTTTTTTGTGATGTAACATGTTAATTGAACTTATTTCCCATCATACTAACCTGGGCCTCCGAAAATGACGGGTACAGCCCAGTTAAAGGAGTCTATGCAGTGTTCCCATCACTCTTGTTCTCCTCAATGTCGCTCCTTTCCTGGAGATACCACACAGTTCATCTGGCAATAGATTGGATATGGACCCTGAGGTGTTGAGATTGGGAGCAGTCTTATCGGTTCAGTCTTAGCTTTATCGAGTTCTTGATAACTGGAATTGGATTAGCTGGGAGAGCTGGGACATCTGAAAGGTCTGTACTGAATGATCGCTGTAAAGAAACAAGGAGGAAGAAAAAGTGTGCAAAAAGCTAAGAAAATACATTTTTAAACTATACAGCAAAAGTAATTAGAAGATACATCGACATGGATGTAGCCATAAAATTTTCAGGCGTTAAAAGGTTTTAGATAAACTTTTGCTGCACAATTTCTTAAATGACCCCCTTGCTATCAGCTGTCCAGATTGCAAATTATTCCCAAACTGCCAAAGAAATAATGCCTTACACCAAATTATTCTAAGTGACATACCTGATAAGATGGTAAAGCTCCCGGTACAGGAGACGAAGAGTTTCCATTTATTTCGTTCTCCTGTGAGAAAAGCACATGAAAAAGAAGTCATGAAACGTAACAAAAGCTGAATAATTGACAATATCTAATAAAAGTACTACTAATAAAGACAAGGTTCATTCTTAGGCAAAGACAAACTGTCTGCAGTGGATCCTAAGCAGAGACAACTTAAACACCTGTTTCACCAGCTTCCTATTCATATTGCTGCACTCCATAAAATTTCAGAAATAGTCGCAATAGTTGGGACAGACATCCCAAAATGGCATAGTACTTTTAAAATCCAATTAGGTTAGTAGAACCTGTTCTCAGCAGAATGGGGGAAAATATGCAGCAGTTATGTGTGTTGACCAATGGCCATCTTCTGGCAGCAAGCGGTGAACGTGAAGTATTCATGTATGATATTTCATATTATTGTGACCAAAAGAAGTTGTCAAAGGATGATTTGCACCCATGCAGAATATTTGTGTTGGATCGGCAACTTTAAATCATATGGTTTTTCTAACAAAAGGTGAGGGGGAGGCAGCAGCTGATGTTGCACTACATGCATAAAGTTGCATAAAGTTGTTAACAAATACAAGATAAACACACCCACAGCTACTTTAAAAAGGAAGAAAGAATACATACAAGGCATCTCTAAAGGAAATATCATTGGCCACCTATCCAAAATGACTCACCTTTGTCGTTTCCATTTCACTTCGGCTTGAATCATCCGAGTCTACAGCAGTGCAGCCATTGGTGTCATCCTGAAGAAAAAAAAGGCGGCAATTAAATGGATGCATTTAATTTGTTTAATATTTTTTCCTACTGTAAAAAAAATTACATCTGCTATTGCTGTGTTTGGAGTGTGTAAAGGATTACAGAATGTGTAAGACACCTGGGCCTTTTCCTTGTATACTACCAAAAACTGTACCATGAAAAAGCAACTGTATCACAGATAAATATAATTACCTCTTCAATTTTGACTTTCTTGGAACGTTTCTCCTTTAGAGGCGGTGATGTTCGCTTTACACCCCCTGTTGGGCTTGGCAGTTTTGTTGCAATGCTTGAGAAAGATTTTGGAACTTGGTTTACCACTCGGGTAGCAGTCACCACCCGAGACACCAAAGGTTTTGGTGTAGAAGGGATGGCTGGCGACACGGCAGTGTCAGCAGGAATGCTATCATTTAGATTACCTGAAAGAAAACAGCCACAGTTAAAATCACACAGGGAAAAAAAAAAAAAAAAAAAAAAAAAAAAATTGAAAAACTGGAATCTCATAGTAGGGCAAAAGGTTCCAAACTTACCTCGTGATGAGTCTAAGGAATTATTTGGGGACTGCACAATGCTCTCCGTACTTGATACATTACAGTTCGCTGTTGTTGATGGACTGCGTCTTCTGGGGGGGGGGGGGGGGGGGGTGAGTTATTTTCAAAAGTCTTACAAATATAACTATACCTACTGCTTAAGTTAGTTTATTAGATCTATTTAAAAGAACCACTAAAAAAAAAAATTCCAAGAATATACACATATATACATGTTTCCCCAATGAGGTATAGCAGGGTTTGTCCATCTATCCCATGTTTGTTAACATTTACCTGTTTTTTTTTTTTTTTTTTTTAATGCAAAACCATTTTAAACCCCTTTGAAAAACTAGTTCTCAAAATTATACCAAAAGGTATTAAGGTCATCTTACCCCTGAGACAATCCTGAGGCATTCAATGGACTGGTTCTGGAGCTGTTGGTGGGAGAAGGCACAGACATACTGTTGTCACTGTCCACTGATAAGTCCAGGCTGTTGTCATGCAGACTGGCCAGCTTCACACCATCTGTAGAATGCTGTAAAACAAAACAGTCCAAAGTTTAAAGTCATTCTCAACCAGGGTTTCCCCGTTGGTTGCTAAGAGTTCAGCAAAGCGAGCCGAATAACACCACTGCACTTTTTAAATGTCTGTAACAGAAAGCATTCTTCCCAAAGATCACCAATATAAAGGGACCTTATGAATTATAGCTGGGGCTCCCCTAAAAAAAAAAAAACATTCAAGTCTAGACTAATTCTCTAAGCTATAATGAAAAAGTCAAATTGGCTTAAATCTCTAAATAAAGCTTAATAAAAGCATAAGTTTTAGAAGTTAAAAGGTAGCTAAACCATTTTGCATTTGTCTAATTACTCACTAGATACAACAAATTCCTTCCTAATTAAGGCAGCTCTATGCTGGTGAAATCTTTTTACTCTATTGTTACACATTTGAGAAGTAAATATCTCATAAACAGATTATCCAGTTAACATTTACTGATGCTTATTGTAAAGTGCTAGACTTTACCTTTTTCTTCTTAGGGAGCACGTGTGTGGGTAGGAGCTGATGAAGTTGTTTCCTTTTCACGTGCATGGCTGCGATCTTCATGTCTAATTCAAACATCTTGCTGTTTATAGCATGTCTGTAAACTACATAAAAAGACAGTACAGTCACATTAGAGCAAATAGTCACTAACAACTTTTTCCTAACTTACAAACTATATAAACATATTTATGTAAAGTTGTACTGAGTAGAAGACTGCCTGTAAAAGAGGCAGGAAGAAAAGAAGATGATAAAAAGTTCTAAGGGATTTGGATCATTAAACCCTAGTCCTTCTAGGACAGAAGCACAAAACAAACACACGATGGTCATGGGAGGGTTAAACCTACCCACTACTCTTGTAGGTGACAGCATAACACAGTTCTTTAGGAATCTTGTGTAGATTATAGAATTGTAGCCACAGAATCATAAAATCCATTGAAATATCAGTTGCCCTTGTATTTTTATATTAGCATGGTGCTTCAAAATACGATCTATAAAAGAGTTATCTGCAATGCAAATGATAAAATATTTTGATAACATACATAACATCCTTTGTATTAAAAGGCCAGGTTACCTGTATCTGTGAAGGACTGAATGTCAAAAGTGAGGTCAACGCTGAGGTTTTCTGAGCTTTCCATCTTCTTAAATACAAGTCCAATTACCCACATAGTCCGAAACTCTTCCCTGAAACAAAAACATCAAGAAATATTTTAAACTTTTTCCTTACATCCCCCTAAATGTACCAAAAGTAAATTACTGTTAAAGAGACCATGTTTATCAACTTCACTATATTTGTAACAACTAGAAAATTCAGGTAAATGTCTCAAGCAATCGTACAAACAAACAGTTCAGCCATCCATGCCATACTTTAATAACTTGTTTCTAATATAAACAATCTTTTAAGGCAGAGGAAATTCAAGAAACATACATGTAAGCTCAAAATTAGGATAAGACATAAAAAGGTATGTAAAACAACTTTAAAAAAAAAAAAAATAAAAAAAAAAAAACCAAACACACACACACACAAGTTAAAAGTCATCATCTTACTTTTCTGAATTCTCAGCAGGGGCAGGGAATGACTGAGGGTTGACATGAGCTAGGGTGATAAATTCATTTTTCTCCAAGCTTCCCACAAGAATACGAATCTTCGATTCCACTAATCCAATCCTGGAAAAATAAATTACATGAATAAATTACATAAATACATTACAATAAATTTTGTCTAGTTTTTTTTAGTGCAATTTTGTACTTACCACTCTAGGTGCTGCTTTTCGGTCGGTGCACTTGCAAGCAGGATTATGTAATGCCTGGAAAAAAAAGACAATGCCATTTTAATTAAACAAGATTTCAAAGTACTGTATATACCATTGCACAAACTGAAGCTGGCAACTCAATAGATCCATCTAAAAAAAATAAATAAAATAAAAATAAAAAGATATACGTACTTGTATTTTTGAAAGAAGTTGGGTGCCTCAAACAGTTTTGACCAATCCGCTTTTCCCAACAAGATCTCATCAGTTATAGCCAGTCCTGCAGACATGAAAAATACAAAATAAATATAAAAATATTCACGCATGAGCACTAAAGTTATATAGAAAACACCGGGTGCAATGATGTATGATGAAAAAAAATTCAAAAATACAAATGATGTGTACAATTATATTTACCTCGTTTAAATTCTTCCACCATAACCATTCTTGTAGAAACAGACACATTGTAAGTGGAATTCTGTTGAGGATAAGCTGGAGTAATGATAGGCATAAGGTGGTAGCGATCACTGGGATTAACCTGTGGGGAAAACACTCACCTTTTCACTATAGGAATATAATAAATAGAGTTGTGCGCTGAGTGGGTCATTTACTCAGGTAACAGTAAAATTGTGTTGATAAGGATATAGTGCAGCTTTAATTATTAAATTCTCTGTAGATATATCCAGATGCAAGACTGCAGTTTAATAGTGGGAAATATTACTTACCCTTGGGTCCCATACAGGCAAATTAAGATTGCACTCCTCTGGTTGCTTCAGCAGCACTGGATTAGGCCACTCCCTGTCAAGGAATAATGAAATGAGGCGAGATCAGATAAAACAAAACAATATACAGGTGCAAGGAAGAAGGAATTGTGCTGTGGCTACAAAGCTGAACTTTAAAATACCCAGGCCCATTAAACAATAACAAAATAAGCAAAAAAAGGAGTGTACGTTCATTGTTACCTTGGGCACTAAATAATGTGATCACACACAGGTGAACCAACAGCTACATCACTTACCATTTGGAAAAGACAAGGAAAAATTTATGGACAAGCGTCGAGGCTATGGCATTTGGATACAGTTGGCATGTTCTTGCTACCAGCATGGCCCAGGAAACGCCACCCAGAAATCCAAGGATATTGGAATATATGTTATGGCCTATAGAAGATAAAAGTGAGGAAAAATTATGTGTTTTTATTCAAACAATAAATAACTCAATTAAGCTGTTAAGTACGAAGAAATAAATACTTACGTTTGGCCCAAAGTTTGATTGCTCTCAAAGTTAGCCTGAAGTTATCAATGTTTGGAACTAAATGTAGGATTTCATCAGTCACACGACAACCTAAAATAAAGAAAAAATTAAATGGTTTGTGATTTGCAAAGTTTTATAAAACATTAAGCAGACAGGGAGGAGCTAGTGTACACTTTGATACATGCTTAGTTAACATACCATTAAGACTCCGTATGCATCTGATATCCAAGTTCTTCAGCAAGGTATCGTCTCGCAGATCTAAGTCCTCGGGAATTGTCTGAAGAGCAAGTCTTGCAAATAAAACATCAATCTAAAAATAATTTAGAAGCAAATATAGGTTATGAGTAAATTGTCTACATTTCTGAATATGTATCTCAGTAACTTTCCCCTGCAGATCTGTGGTATAAGGATACACTTACAGATCTGCTTGTATCTTAGCTTTAGAAACTGGATCAATCATTTAGTAATAAACACTCCGTTATACAACTGTTAATAATAATAATATTAAAAAAATGCCCAAAAACATTGTAACCCCCATTTACTTTCCTAAAATAAATTTGATTAGATCTGTACAAGAATACATAAATTTATTTAAATATGGGGAATTTATTTTTTTACCTCTATCCCATCAAAGGACATTTTAATCACAGGAACATATGCATCTTCTATAGACTGTAAAGAACAAAAAAGAAAGGAAATCATTTTAGTAATAATGAAAAAAAGCAGCACTTAATCCTACATTATTTTCTTGAGGCAGTGAAGTGTAGCCTACAAAATAACATAGCATACTTGACTTTCTACTGGGAGCTTAGTTTTAAATATCACTTTCTGTGGTTACTATTGAAATTGAGATATGAAGCCTACCGTTTATATTAGTGATGGGAAAAAAAATGTTAAACTTACACGTAGGTCCTTCACTTCATCCAGAAGCTTCAACTTCTCATAAAATGATGTAAAAAAGTCAGTCCTTTCTACGTGCCTGGGTGCCACACATAGGGCATCAATATCAGCACCTGTAATTAAAACCAGGGTTATAGAACTTAAGGCCAAAGAAAAAAATGTAACTGCAACAATACCAATAATATTATACTGGCTGAAAATCAGATTCACAATTAAGTTTCACTTAAGAAGTAAATCCTGATCTCAAGGTTTTTGTATAGCAAAATGCAGCTCCATAAGACCTACTCTAGTAATAGATGGATTGTGCTACAAAACCTCTTACAAAGAGCACATAAACAGACAAGATGTTTACCCGATTACACAAAAAAGGGTTTGCATCCACTTTACCTTTAGTATGGACTCCTAAACGGTACGATCCAAAAGTAAAAATCTTGCCTCCAACATTCTCTATTACAGATTGAGGAAGGTGCTTTTGTTCACTGATTTCACGAATCCATTCTTTCACCAAATTATTTAGCTTCCCTAGAATTAAGATTCTGTAAAACAAAAAAATTCAGAGGTCTACGCAAATAAAGTTATTAAAATAAACTTGGAAATTTTGAATAAACCCAAAATGAAAGAAAATTTCTAGTGCAATTCATTCAATTCTCAAAAAACGTTCAATGGAATTTTATTGGTTTCTAGAAGTGAGACATTTTCCTGGAAAATGATTGATGATGATGATACCTGCGATGTAATTCCTCCTCTTCTTCAAAGACACCAAAAGGATTTAAAGTCTCTATGAGTTTCTGAGTGTGAACACAATCTGACTCCTTGGGCACTGCTAAACTGATTGGAGAGGTGATTCCATAATGCTTCTGGGTTTGCTGTTGTTGAGCGCCCTGGTTTGCAATTGGACTAAAATAAAAAAGAAGCATGCATTAGAACAAATAGAACCCAACTAGAAAGCTGAAAAGATTAATAACCAAAAATAAAACAGTAAAATCCTCTAGTTATACCAATACAAATGTAAAATAAAGAAGAACCCCAACAAAAACATTTCCTTTTCTTTTACACAGAATGGAGAAGGTTTCACTTCTGTCTGTTCCAGATGTGGTGGAAATCTATCACTTTCTTTAGAGACAGCATGGGACTGTACAATCACAGCAATACCAGCAGTTATTAAAATAGTGTAAGGGCTGGGACCCACCTAATCAATTCCCATTTACCAGGGCTGAACCTTTAGTGCAACCAATCAGAAATGTAAAAGCATAAATCACAAAGTTAATTTAAATTCAACTGTATGACCCAAAATGACATTTCTCTATTACAGACAAAGGTGTGTGAGGTCATCTGGCTGGCAGCCTTCCAATGAGGCCTTGCCTTAATTGTATGATATCATTATCTGCCTCACCAACACTGGAAAATTAACCGCTTTGTACTTCTGCCTCTTATCTACATCGCTATGGACATATTGACATGAAAGAAAAACATTTCTGTGCACACAGAGAAGCAAACTGGGGCACAATACAAAGATGATGGAAAACGAAGCATAACAAAGGGGGGGGGGGGGGGGTGTTCATTAGAAAGTTGGAACAAAGTTCTTTATTACAGGGCTTATTGGGCTCCCATGGCAAAAACACAAAATTTGTCATTTTCTGTTATTACCAGTCAGATGCTTGTAGCATCATCATCATCATCATCATATCTAGAAAGCAAAACAAGACCTCTAGAATGGGTTGCCAAACAGAAAAAGATGCACAGTACATATTAGCAACCATAAAACATGCACACAACACAAATCAGGTATATAAGGAATGTTCTTTATAATTAGAAATTCCATGTTGCTGGTTTGGAAAATAAAAAAAAATGTATGGTTTACAACAGAGCTGTTCAACCCCAGGATCATAGTATAGCAGTAGTACTTTATGACAAATCTTACTACGTTTATGACCCTAGACTTCCAGGAATGGATCTATAAACCTCACCACCACAACACATGTACTGGAAAAAAAGGCTGAAAATGACCGGATCACAATAGCAATACAGATACAAGAAAAATTCACAACACCTTCTTTGCATTTAGATGGCATCAATTTAAACTGACTTGCATTTATATTTTTAAATACATTGTGTTTATGTACATTTTTACACATTGCATTCATTGTGGGACTTTGTAAACAGCAAGAGCCAAATGCATTTATTCCTATCTTAAGCACTCATCACTTTTAAAAAATTAGCATGATTGACTTTCACCCTGCACACAGAAAGCATTTTGTAAACAATGAATTGCAGCTTGTTGGTGCATTAAAAATGCAGCCAATGCATGTGATGTACAGGGGACCGAACTTTAAAAACAACAAACACTAAAGAGATCCAATGCAGCTTGTTTCACTTTGACATAACATACACAAACCAAACACAGCATTTTGTAAACATAACATACACAAAACAAACACAGCATTTTGTAAAAAATGAATCTTGGCTTGCTAGTGTGTTACAAATGCAGCAATTGCATGTGATGTGCAGGAGAACTAACAGCAGCAAAAACAGATCTGAATCAGTTTGTTTCCTTTGACCTAACATACACAAACCGAACACATTGTAAACATAGGCTTTCAGCTTGCTGGTGTATGTTCTGCAATGAGAATTGCAGCCAATGCATGTGATGTGCAGGGGACCTAAAACTCAAACCAACAGAAACGAAACAGATCCAATGCAGTGTGTTCTACTTTGACCCAATGTACACAAACTAAACTTTGTAAACAAGGAATTGCCGTTTTCTGGTGTATTGAGAATTGCAGCCAATGCATGTGATGTACTGGGGACCTAACTTTAACAGCAGAAAAAAAACAAACAGATCCAATGCAGTATGTTCCACTTGACCCAGTTTTCACAAACTAAACTTTGTAAAAAATGAACCTCCACTTGCTAAGAAATGCAGCTAATGCATGTGATGTGCAGGGGAACTGACAGCAGCAAAAACAGATCCAAAGCAGTTTGTTGTCTTTGACCTAACATACACAAACCAAACAGAACACTTTGTAAACATACGAGTTCAGCTTGTTGGTGTATTTTCTGCAATGACAATTGCAGCCATTGCATGTGATGTGCAGGGGACCCAACTCTAAAAGCAGGAGAAACCAAACAGATCTAATGCAGCATGTTCTACTTTGACCCAGTGTACAGAGCATTTTGTAAACAATGAATCTTGGCTTGCAAGTGTATTAATAATGCAGCCAATACATGTGATGTGCAGGGGAACCAACTTTAAAAACCAAACAGATCCAATGCAGCATGTTCCACTTTGACCCAGTGTACACAAACTAAATTTTGTAAACAATGATTTGCAGCTTGCTGGTATATTGAGAAATGCAGCCAATGCATGCGATGTGCAGGGGACCCAACTCCAAAAGTTCCAATGCAATTCTCCAAACTGTACGAAAAGTTTAGGATTGCATGAGTATACTTTATCTGATCACTGAAATAAGTGATCAGATAGAAAGCAGAAATATGAACCAAAAATGAGAAATCCTCTGTGTGACCCAAAACAATGTCTGAGGACCCCATGAAACCAGAGCATGGAGCTGTAAGCAGAAGAGAAGTCCCCATGGCAACCAGAACCCATCCAGCACCAATCTGGTTAAAGCAAAGCGAGCTCCTGATTGGCTGCTCCGGGTTCCTGCACTTTGCTCCTGGCACTGTTTACTAAACCGGACCAATGGGCTTCCAAGCCGCTTCACCTCCAAGGCCAGCGCTGCAAGAAAACAAAATACAGGTACACTACGGGACAAGGCCCCGCAAGCTTGGTCCTGGACGATAATCCACGATAGTCCCCTTGGCTGAGGGGGTCACGACATCAGCTGCAAACAGAGAATACTTACAAAGGCATGGTGACCGTGTTCACCCTGAATGATGCCTCTCCAGGGTCTCCTGGGCATTAAAAAGCCGGTACACACCGAGAGGCGGAGCCAGCTGTGACAACAACAAAGAGCGGCCGGAACCCGCCGCCTACCCGCTTCCCGTCTGTCACAACATGGCGCGGAATCGCTACCACAGCAACATTACGGTCTACGTTCTTCAATACGTGACCACGCACGGACGTACGTCAATGCGACAAGCCACGCCCCGACGCCACAGCAAATCACTCTGGGTATTGTAGTAAACCTGGGCTCATTGTTGCTATGGAGTGATGGTAATGAGGCAGTTTCCAGGGAGAATGAAAAAAAAAAAAAACAGCTTGCGTTATGTAAACAGAATGGAAATAAAGATTTCTTTGTGATCCTAATATGTTTTCTGTGTTTCACGTTTCCTCCCAAAAACTTACATTGAAGCTTGTAATTGCATAAGCACAACTGTTAAAATGTAAATGTAGAGCACTGCATACAGCTGCAATGTTTTTAGGATTCCCTAAGGACATGCACATCAATTTACAACATAACAGACATGATTACACATACACACTGCAGAAAAGTGAAAGAGACCCATATTCTTATCCCTCCAGGAAGTGGCAGGGGAAACCAGCTTCCAGATTTACTTTATACTGAAAATTTCATTTATTGCAAGTTAATAATATAGCATTCCAAGTAAATGAGGTCCATAATCCCCCCAAGACTATCTAGTGAGGGGCACAGGG
Source organism: Pyxicephalus adspersus (assembly GCF_032062135.1). NCBI lineage: Eukaryota > Metazoa > Chordata > Amphibia > Anura > Pyxicephalidae > Pyxicephalus > Pyxicephalus adspersus. Next base: position 34,541,360 of record NC_092869.1, read on the forward strand.
AAAACAAAAGTTTCAAACTTGCAAGTTAATATAAGTAAATGAGTTCCCTAACCAACCCAAATTAGTGGGGGCACAGGGGAAACCAGCTTCCAAATATACTTTTTACTGTATATTGCATTTATTGCAAGCCATCTCTAACTGTATTGCAACTCTATATACCCCTATAACAACTCTATGACAACTCTATATAACTCCATATCAACTCTTTATAACTATATAACAACTCTATATACCCCTATACCAACTCTATAACAACTCTATATACCTTTATAACAACTCTATATACCTTTATAACAACTCTATATACCTCTATACCAACTCTATATACCCCTATAACAACTCTATATAACTACATATCAACTTTTTAATACTCTATAACAACTCTCTATACCTCTATAACAACTCCATAACTCTTTATTTTATTGCAAATGTCTGATTTTTAATAGTCACCCATTCCACTATCTGGATTATCAATTTTTGTTCTCTTAAATAGTTCCCTCTTTATCCCTTAGCCCCTATATCAGGGCTTCTCTACCAGGGTTTCCCCAAAGGTTAATAGAGGTTCCTTGAACAATTTGGATCTCTCAGGACACCAATGATATTTTTGGTGCTGATATTATCAGCACTGTAAGAGGAATTATTCTCAATAATGATCATTATGCTAATTCTCTGTGAGCTGTAGATATAGTTATTATAGAATGTTTAAAAGGTGGAGAAAGCCTGGGCTAGATAATATGGATATAGTAATTACATAGAAGGGGTTCCCTGAAGACCTGAAAGTTATTTCAAAGGGTTCCCCGGGTTAAAAAGTTTGTTCAAACAATGTCATCCAGAATCTTCAAAAATCAGGGTATCACTCATCCCTGGGAATTTCTGCAAGGGAATATGTCTGCTGCAGGTCGGGCGTGGTGGGAAATCAAGTTAAATATTTCCTACCAGACTATAAGAGTCTGATGATAAAATCCAACTTTAATGAAACTGTCAGTATAAGTGCAGTGAACCTCATATACCTGGGCTGACCAATGTTCACCATGCTGAAGCTTTCACTGCTCCCCACAAAGTCCCTACCTCCCCTAAAATACAGATAATGTTTGATGCATTCAACATAATGTATTTGTTAGATAATACAGAAAATTTACTTTTTTAACTGATGTGTACTTTTGATACTTCTCCACTAGATGGCAGAACGACTTATTGTATTAATAGGCATCCAAACAATTGTTGAATGGTCAAGGTGAAGTTCATTGTATCATCAATCCCTTTCAATATGTTGATGTGATATGTGAAACAACTGTCACCTAAAATTATTTGGATAAAATTTAAATACTACTTTACTACTTTAGTGTCCAACCCCGTGTTTTAGCTTATACACAATTTAGCTTTATACAAAAAACACCACGGGTCTGAAGTTGGCCTTTTTTATTTGTTGGTATTTTATTATACATTTTGTTATATTCATAATTAATTCTTGGCTTTTTTTGGCTAATCAGTAGAATCAATAGGATCACAGTGAAACTAATTTTTTTAGCAAATGTAGCACTATATATTATAACATTGCTGGTGCATTTAATGACTCAATGCCATTTTCTCTTTTTCACAAATAAAATTCTTCTAAATATTTTTTTCAATAAATAAAGATTACACCCCTATGAATATACTTATGCACCCTCCTCATTTTTCAACTTTTACACAATCCTAATCCTATTACCAGAAGCATATCTCATTGTTATAAGATCTTATTGGGTAACAACAATTTTAGAAACACAAACCCGCTCTTTACAAACTCTCCAAAATATCTCCCAACAATTTTTCTATGTGTTTTTGGAGAGAATGTGAAGAGATCATATATAGAGGACATTGTCACATATAATATGGTATTGCAAATCAATAAGACCATTTTGGAATTCTTAATTTATTTGTTTCATATTGGCCTAGAATCTTTACTAGCATATAAGAGAACCCTGTAACTAATTTTTTAATAACAGCCAAGCTCAACATATTGAAAAGATGAAAATCCCTTCAGTCTCCCAGTTTCACTGAAGCAGTATCTTCCTTTTATTTTTTTAGTTCTTTACTACAAATGTTTACATCCAAACAAAACCTTATTGCCAAATTCATGAGCTATTTGTAATCCTGATTGTATATTTGCATAGCGTCTGTCTATCCTTAATGTTTATAAACTTGTTTCTTATTGTTTATTTGTGTCTAGCTATTTGTACCACTTCTTTCCACCCTTTTATTGCTATTTATGTGTGTCTTAGATTGTAAGCTCCTTTGGTCAGGGTCCTCTCTTCCTGCTGTGTCATTGTTTGTGTTTGTCGTATGCAACCCCTATTTAATGTACAGCGCTGTGTAATATATTGGTGATTTATAAATTCATTTTTTATTAAGAATTTTAATAATAATAATGTGTACAACTTTATAAGTAAAGTTATGTTTGCACTATTCCCTATTGACCTTCATTATTTTTTTCCTCCATGGCATGTTATCCTTTTAAATAAGGAATAATTTAAATATAAAGTGCTGTGGAGTGATGCTAATGAAACTGTTGCCAGAGACAATAGAAAGAAAAAAAACAGCATGTGGTCAACTTGTTGTGTAAACAGAATGGAAAAGAAGATATCTTTGTGATCTTAATATGTTTTTAGTGTTTTGGGTTACCTCTCAAAAACTCACATTGAAGTTTATAATTGCATAGGCACAAATGTAAATGTAGGCGTCTGCATACAACTGCAATGTTTTCAGGTTTGCCTAAGGAAATGCACAACAAAACAGATATGATTATGCATACACGCTGCAAAGAAGTGAAAAAGCCCCATATTCTCCCCCATTCTCTCCAGGAATGTCTAGTGGGGCAGGGGAAATCCAACTTCCAAATGTACTTTACTGTAAATGTCATTTATTGCAAGCTAATAATATAACATTCCAAGTAATAAGCCCCATAGATCTTAAAGACTATCAAATTAGGCCTAACCGCACCATGTAAAGTGGAACGTGCCCACAGACTGGGTCCGGTTCGCACGGAGAGATCCAATCCAAGGCCAGTATTAGTTGCCTACTCCTATTTTGCTGACAGAACCAGTTTACTTCGTGCCTTCCGAAACCAACGCACACTGCAATATGAGGGAGCCTCCCTATTATTATTTGCGGACTATTCGGCTGAAGTCTCCCGCAAGCGGCGCAGCTTCCAAAAAGCCTGCTCCTTACTATATCACCACAAACTGCGCTTTACTCTGGCTTATCCTGCAATCCTCCACTTTTCGGACCACCAAGGGCGGAAAAATTCATTCACCTCGGCCGAGGAGGCGGAAGGTCTGATCCATACTCTAGTGTCTGAGCTATCTCCTGCGCCATCAGTGAATTCTGGTACCTCCCCACCACGGCAAAACGAGCGATCCTTGATCCCGGTGTACTCCCCAAGTTCATCTAAGCAGTCGGGGGGCCCCCCCAACAAGAGGACTCGGGATCTACACCATTCTGAGATGCGACCTAAAGCGAGATAACGAATCTTGAACTGTGATGTGCTTTATAGTGCCTTATAGTTTCTATCTGAAACTCCTCATAATTTTATCCCACCATATGAGGCTAGTGCCTATACTTCATGTTGGAACGATGTTCCCTCCAATGTTATTACGTTGGAATGACTTTTATTGCTTTGCGAGGAAAAAAGGAAAGTCGGTTATTTGTACTGTTTGTCTCTCCTTCCCTGCCCCTCTGCTGACCCCTCCCCATGTTTCCATTGTTGATGGGGGTCACTTTTTCTCCATTGGTTTCTGTTGTACCTGTGCTAACTTTATTGGATATGCTGCTGCATTTGGGGATGTGCTTGACTTAATAATTGTTTTACTCTCTGTCATAATTTGTCAGTACTGTGCAAACTATTGTGTTTATCCACGGCTTGTACCTAGTTTTCTGCTACCATGCTGCAAAGGGGATGTTCATTATAGGTGTAAACCCTGTACCCAACTCCTATGCAAATAGTCTCTTGGAATGTTAAGGGACTGCGTTCCCCTAATAAACGCATGTCTGTACTACGCCATCTGAAGAAGCTTAAAGCTGATATTGTTCTGTTGCAGGAGACACATCTAAGTGCAAATGATTTTCATAGAATGAGAAAACTGTGGGTGGGGGAGGTCTATGGCACCCCTTCTGTTGAAAGGAAGGCGGGAGCCATGATTTTGCTGCATAGATCCTTCCAGGGTACGGTCAAAGCGGTCCAATGTGACTCAGCTGGTCGCATACTGCGGTTGCGTATTCAACTAGCTGACTACGACTTGGCTATTTACAATATATATGCGCCCAATTCTCCGCCCTCCTCCTTTTTTCAGGAGGTGTCTAGTTGGTTGGCTCAGGACCCTACCCCTTGTAAGATAGTAGGGGGAGATTTTAACTGTGTTATGGTGCAATCTGAGGATAGACAATCTAACCCAACCCCACCTACTACCAAATCATCACCTCCCTCGATACTGGCAGACTTTGCCCAAGCTATGTCTCTCAATGATGTTTGGAGACAGTACCATCCCCTAGAGCGCCAATACACTTTTGTGTCTCAGGCACATATAGCGCAAGCCCGTTTGGACTACCTATTCTGTACAGATGCACTCTTTGAGCGTATTGAATCACCAGAGATTCATGTCATGGCATTGTCAGACCATTCCCCTATATCTTTTAAATTGAGAGATTGCTTTCCCAGGGGGGACTATGTACCCTGGCGCTTCCCTTCCTACTTATGTAAAGACCCCGAGTTCCAGGGCATGCTTAAATCAGCATGGCTGGAATACACCCAGCATAATGTCATCCATAGAAATGCACCTATACTTTTCTGGGAAGCTGGTAAGGCCTTTCTTAGAGGAAAGATTATTGCCTTTACAGCCAAAAAGAAAAAAACGACTCATTCTCAATTTCTGTCGGCCCAGCAGAACCTTAGAGAGGCGCAACAAGCACTTACTGATCATCCCTCCCCCAGTACTAAACAGGCATGGCGGGACTCCAAGCATAATTTTGACTTGAGGCTCTACCAATATGAGCAATTGAAATCGAAATACAGGTCCCTAGACTTTCATAAATTTGGCAATAAATCGGGCAAAATGCTGGCAAATCTAGTGCGGGCGAGGTATAAACCTACACATATACCGAAATTGAGATCTCCTGAGGGCGCTATGGTTACTTCGCCCAAGGAGATTAACAGCTGCCTGGCACATTATTTTCAAGAATTGTACTCACTCCCTGATACAGATGATTCAGCTGCGTCTGCGTTTTTATCGTTGGTTAATATGCCTCGATTGCAGCAGGTTGACTTGGAGCAGCTAAACGCCCCAATTACCAAAGAACAAGTTGCGCTGGCTATCACACACCTGAAAAATGGTAAAGCTCCTGGCCCTGATGGTTATACGGCCGAATTTTACAAATTTCTTGGAGAGGAGTTGGTTGACGATCTGCATGCCATGTACTCCTCCTTATGGGAAGGAGGCATCTACTTTCAATCCGAGCAAGAAGCCTATATAAAGCTTCTGTTGAAAAAGGACAAAGACCCATGTGAACCAGATTCTTATCGCCCCATTTCCTTGATAAACTTGGATGCAAAAATTTTATCCAAAATTCTGTCTGATAGACTAGCCAGTTTGCTGCCTTCTATTATCTCCCCTTCACAGGTTGGGTTTGTACAGGGTAGATCTGCGGTGACGAACATCAGAAAAGTTTTGGTAGCTTTGGAAATCGCAAAACAGCGACAACCCGATCCTGATTTGGCCATAATCGCAATAGATGCGCATAAGGCTTTTGACACAGTAAATATCACATGGCTTTTTAAGGTACTCCGCCATATTGGGCTTGGAGGCTCTTTCCTGAGATTACTGGCAGCGATGTATGAATCCCCTAAAGCTAATATTCTTACGCCTGGGTTTTTGTCAGGCCCCCTAACCCTGTGTAGGGGAACTAGGCAGGGTTGCCCTCTATCCCACCTTTTATTTAATCTTGCACTGGAACCGCTGGTCAGATATTTAGATACCACTCCCTCCCTGCATGGTATTCGGGTGTGTGATTGTGAGTTGCGAACCGCCTTTTTTGCGGATGACATTTTGATTTTCACCTCTGCTCCCGGAAAGGATGGCAACATGATTAAAACAATATTCAATACCTATGAAAGTTTCTCTGGTCTCAAAATAAACTTTACGAAAAGTGAGATTCTTTCTCTGGCCAGCTCTATGGCAGTTGCTGAGCGATGGAAAACAGAGGTTCCATTTAAGGTGGCATCTCATTCCATTTTGTATCTAGGTTTGCGTATTGGCCGTTCGCCTTCCTCACTGTACTCACTGAACTATCCTCCTCTGTTGTCTAAAATACAGAGGGAATTGAAGATGTGGGAAAATCTGCCACTATCCTTTCTGGGCCGCTGCCACTTGGTAAAAATGATGTCCTTCTCTAAATTATTGTATCCCATGCAGACTTTACCTCTTTTACTTACCCATACTGACATTAACAATCTGAACAAGGCTTTTACTACATTTATTTGGGCGGGCAGGCGCCCCAGAATCTCACTCGTGAAACTGTACCTACCAAAGACGGAGGGGGGGGTGGGCTTCCCCAACGTCAGACTGTATAATCTGGCCTGTGTGGCCAGACATGTTGTGGACTGGCTTGGGGGAACATCCCGCCACTCCAACTTATCCCTAGAAGAGGCCTTGTCTCATCCCTGGGACCTGCGCGCCTTATTACATTGCAAACTGGCCATGCTTCCACCTTTCTTGAGACATAACTCCATAATTAGAGATACAGTGGTTACCTGGAAGGTAATTAGGCAAAAACTTAAACTTCCATTCCGCATATCTCAATATCTCCCCATATGTGGCAATCCATCGTTTCCCCAGGCACAGGAATATGCACCATTTAAAATATGGAAGGAAAGGGGTCTGGTCACTTTCAGGGATCTTTTTGGAGAAGATCTGTCTAAGCTGCCATTGCGGGCGTTGCAAAACAAATATAATATTCCAGGATGGGCGATACATCCTTTGTACTACACTCAGGCCTTGTCATACCTCAGATCTCTGGCTCATCAATATGTAGACCCTCTTTGTCCTAATAGTTTTGATAGATTGTTGTCATTATCCCCGCCAAATATATCTAACATACATGCGTATCTACTGCCCTTTTTTACTAAATCTTTATCAGTTTCCAATGTAAAAAGCTGGCAAAGGGACTTCCCTGACCCAGGCATTGTGGATGCAGCTCTGCAGGGCTATTTGACAGTCAGAAAATCTATTGTAAATGAGGTGTGGAGAGAGACACAATTTATGTTGCTGCATAGGGCCTATAGGGTGTTCAGGCCGGCACTGTCAGGTACGCGGCCCACTCAATGGCATTTCCAGTGTCCCAAGTGCGATGCTGCTAATGCCTCTCTATCCCATCGTCTCTGGTTTTGTCCACGTATTGAGCAGTTTTGGCAGCAGATTATTCAATTCATTTCTCAGGTAACTGGATACCTTATCCCCCACTCCCCTTCTCTCCTCCTGTTTGGTACCTGGGAGGGTACACCCCAGAACGATATGTCCCGTTCTGTACAACGCTGGACTAATGTCTGCCTATTAGCAGCAAGAAGAACGATCTTGCGCAACTGGATTCAACCACTGCCTCCCACATTGGAGCAAGTCATCACCTCCCTGAGAACTTTATTTTATACTGAGATGCTGGACGCCCAGATTCAGGGGGATGACCGCATAACTTGTTTCTGGCAACAGTGGCACAAATTTATGTTACATACGTTTTCAAGCACAGAGAGCTCCCTGATTCTTAATGAGTTCCAACATTCCACGTGGTATATTACGAACATTACACTTTCTGCGAATCCAATTAGTTCATAAATGTTATGCTACTGGTTTTCATGTTCTGATGCTTTGATATCCTTAAAATTTCAAGCTTACAGTGTCCCCCCTCCCGCTCCCCCCCCCTGTTGATTATTGTTCTTATGTTTGTTTTCCTTTTTGTAAAATGAAAAAACTAATAAAAATGATTTGAAAAAAAAAAAAAAAAAGACTATCAAGTGAGGGGCACAGGAGACATCCAGCTTCCAAATTCACTTTTCCGTTTTTGCAATAAAATTGCATTTTTTGCAATTATATTAACACTCTTTCTTTTTTTTGCAAATGCCTGATCTCCTATAGTCAACCATCCCACTACCTATAAAAAGTTTTATGCATAAAGAATTTAGTTTAAGAAAGCAAACACTTAAAGTTTCTGGGTATTAGCGCTGAGTTTCCATCCACAAGTCCCTATATTAGGGTTTCTCAACCAGGGTTACCCAAAAGGTTGCTAGAGGTTCTTTGAGCATCGAGGCTAGGTTAGGTGACACCAATGATGTTTTTGGATATCTGTAAGGGTGACATTCTTTCCAATGGCTAGCAATGTAAGAGGTATTCTTCCTAATGATCACACTAATGTAATGTGAGCTGTGGATATAATATTTTAAAAGGGGTTCCATGAAGACTTGAAATGGTTCCCAATGTTAAAGGGTGGAGGAAGTCTGGCATAGATAATATGAATAAATATTGATGAGTAGATGTGCTATCCAGACAGGAGGACCTTAAAATGAACCTTAACTTTCTTTCTGTGATTTGTGGATATAGTAATTATAGCAGGGTTTCCCTTAAGGCCTGAAAATTATTTCAAGGGGTTCCCGTGTTAAAAAAAATGTTGAAAAACTGCAGTCCAGAGCCTTCAAAATGCAAAATATTAAAAAGTTTGTTACCCATACACATCAGGTCTAAGAGCACCCTAAAATGTCCTTTTTTATTTGTTGGTATTTTAAAATACATTTTCATACATTATACATTTTCACAATCTTAATCTTATCGGATAACAACAATTTTACAAAACACATAGATGGTACTACACTCATTTCAAACTTTCCCTTTCAAATTCTTTTTTTTAACAAACTTTATTGAAAGTTCCCATCTAGTGTTTCTCCACCTTTCTAACATAGGGGGACCCCTAAAATAACCTTCATGTCTTCAGGGAACCCCTACTAAAATTACCATATTCACAGCTCATAGTATGTTAGCGTGGCAATCAGTGGGAATTAATATCTTTTACATTGCTGGCTCAAGGAAAAAATGTCAACCTTATAGATAGTCAAAAAGTTGAACTTTGTAAGTTACATTGCCTGTACCTTCGGTTTATGTATAGTAGGGTTTGCAGTAGCACATCTATTATGTAAACCAGAGTTTTAGTTTTTTTAAACAAACTTTTGTTTGTAGATCATTTGCATCTAATTATGTTTTTCTGCCTTTCTTTCTCTGTCTTAGTCCACATGTCAGAAACATTTTTGATGAGTTGCCGCCTAATGAATTATGCTATAGATGTGCAGGGAGGACCATGCATTTTTTAACAATGGGACGCTTGCATTTCATTATTCAACCCTAAGAGGACAATTGTTGGTTTAGGTAATTTTTGATGACAAATCCATGGAAAGGATATGCGAGAAGGACTTTCAGAGGAAGTTTTTTGTTTATGCTGACAAAGACATCGGGAGAAGTGTGAACCATTGACACTGGATACACTTAGGTGTGCAGGCCAGACAGTCTGGCCTCAGGTCTGTCTGTAGTATTATTATTGTTTATTATATGTATTTTATCTGGTGTTATGGTGTTATGTAACTTTGTTTTTATATGTATGACTCAATGGACCTGATAGATCAAAGCTTTTCTTGAATGAGCCTGTGTCATTTGCTAACTAGTAACAAATGACCCTAATTAATATTTGTGCGTGTTTACTCCTTGATGATAATCTGAGAATTTACAGAAATAATTTTATCATATTGGATATTGTCCCTAATAGTAACATTCATTACAACTGTTCTAAAGAAAAAGCTGTCCTTGGTTCCTGAATGTTCTCTGTTTGGTTCATTATCATCAGCTGGTGCACTTCTCAGGCTCTGATGAGAAACATTGGGGTGTCTGCAACCCTTTAGAAAAAAAAAACCCTTAGGGCAGGGGTCTGCAACCCGCAGCTCCGGAGCCGCATGCGGCTCTTCAGCCTCCTTGTTGTGGCTCCCTTCGGCTGCCGCGGGGAGATCTCTGATGGGGGATCCCCTTCCTCCCAAGACTCTGTGGAGGAGGGGGATTCCCTATCCGGTGTTCTAATGAAAAAAATCTACCAGTGAAATAAATCTACCACGGGGCGTGTACAAATGGATGTGTACAATGACATCCCCCTCCTTTGAACCCCAATTCCTCTGGAATGGGGAGATGTACAAAACCAAAAATGTAGGTGCAAGTGGGGGACACCTGTGACTAACACCCCCTAAAATTTAATTGTTAGGCTATCATCAGAACATAAAGAACTCTGCCCATCAAAAAAATCTACCCTGTTACACATTGCTGGAAGCATCTAGCATCTGAACCCCAATTTCTCTGGAACGGGGGGGAGGCGGTACGGGTGACCAAAATAGAGGTGCAAGTGGGGGACACTTATGGCTAACACCACCTACAATTGAATCGCTAAGGCATCGTCAGAAAATAAAGAACTCTGCCCATCAAAATAATCTACCCTGTTACACATTACTGGAGGCTTCTAGCACCTGAACCCCAATTACTCAAGATTGGGGGGTACAGGTGAACAAAATTAAAGCTGCAAATGAGGGACACCTGTGGCTAACACCCCTTAAAATGTCATCGCTAAGGCATCGTCAGAACATAAAGAACTCTGCCCATCAAAAAAATCTACCCTGTTACGTTAGAAGCCCCCAGCTAATGTAACAGGATGATACGTTAGAAGCTGGAGGCTTCAAGGGGCATAGTTCAGTGTTTAATTTATTTCAAAGTAGGCCTACCCATGCACACTTGTTGTAACAGGTAAAATTAAAAAAATAATAAAACTTTTAAAAGTTTATAAACTGTGTTATGTTTTGCGGCTCCAGAATATTTTTCTTTAGTGGAAGAGGAGGCAAAATGGCTCTTTTGATAGTAAAGGTTGCTGACCCTTGTCTTAGGGCAGTGTTTTCCAATCAGGGTTGGTTACCCTGGAAGTTGGCAAGATTTCCTTGAGCTATGAACAATCTGTGGCTCTTACATCTGTTTAACTGACACCAGTGATCTTTTTGGCTATCAGTAAGGATGGCAATTATCCCAATAGTCATCATTATAGAAGGCTTTCTTCCCACTGATCTCCACACTATTATACTGTAAGCTCTGGATATAGTAATTATAGCTGGGGTCTCCTAGGACCTAAACGTTATTTCAAGGGTTTCCCTATGTTGAATAGGTTCATAAACACTGCCTCAGAGTGTTTCTCACCAACATTCCTATTGCAAAATTTGCCTAAATTTCCCTTGCATTTTAGTGCAGACTTCTAGAAAAATCAATAAGCCAATCACACAATGAGGAAATTACATTTCTAGGGTTAGTTCTGCACAGCAAAGGTGTATAGAACAAATCCAGGTTGCAACGTTGCATTAAAGTTTTAAAGATTACATTAGTTTCAGAGTAGAATGAAAATGCCAATTTGAATTAACCTAAAATAAAAGGGATTGCAGGGAATCTGCATTATAGCTAAATATTGCCGGAAAATGCGGTTTGGTCATTTGACTTTTTTGTGGTATTTGTTGTTTTCTTTTAGCTGCTTAAGTAAAGTCACAGTAAAGATCTGGAATTTTTATAACATCTCATTCCGAGAACAGATATAAAAACTTTATAAAAGTTTGTAAAATATACGTTTTTTTTAATTTTTCACAAAAAGTGCAGGTAATAATGTTCCCCCAGTATGGAGACATGTAAAAGATATCCAGGCCAATCCAGGAACAAAAGCTAGTAAGTGTAAAGAGAAATCTAATTATTATGGTAAAGAAATGTTTAAAGGTGAAAAGAGGCAGATAAATGCAATATAACCCACACAAGGGAGCCCATGCAAAAAACGATAGTTAGCAAGGCAGAGAAAGAGAAATCTAATTAAAATGCAAAGCAGAGGATTAAAGGTGAGAAGAGGAGGAAAAACACACCCTAAAACAACTTAAGACAGCCCATAAAAAAGCAGTCATGCTCTCGGCAGGGATCTGACTGCTGGCTGGGCTGATTATTATAACAGTCCAAGTTGTAAAAGATTGCACTTGTCTGTGCACAGCAGCAGCAGGGGGCTTAAAATATCACTGAGGATCAATGGGGTGAAAACTGATCACCTGGCAGCAAAACAGATAGAATAGCAATAGGCAGTCCTAATCACTATAAAGGGAAAGGGCCACAGGGCATAGAAGGAGAGAAAACAGCATGAAAAGGAAAATTACCAAAGAAAACAGAAAAGAAGGACAAGATCATTTAAAGATAAATGGATTCAGTAAACCCATCAGTTACACTAATGTTACTACAAATACAAATATGCATAAATATAAATCCCATGATAGTTTTAGTGTGGTGTACATGATGGATGGTGGTTTTTTTATTTACACAATTATTACAATATCACTGACAAAGTTAAATATTTATAAACACACACACACACACACGTATATATATATATATATATATATATATATACATATATATATACAAAAGGAGTGCTGAGAAGTTCCTGCCGTTGCCCCCTTCCAGACAAAATTGGAAAATGAGTGTGGGGGCATATGACAGCCTAATTAATATCTTAATATGTAACAGTGCAAATATCAGGTCTTTGCGATTCTTAAAACTGTTTTTTCTTTTAGTGAGAAGCTGTGGTGGCAGAGGCACAAGTAAGTTTCACATCGTTGGAGTTACGGGCCGTCATGTTTTCTCCAGGGAAAGTCAGCAAAGGACATTCACACTGAGGTGTCACAAACACTGGTGGAGAAGTGTCCATCCTTTTCCTGGAGAAACAAAAACTTCATGAATAATGTCTTTAGCATAATATAATGAAAAAAGAATATACATTATTATTATTATTATTATTAATATAATAATAATGTAGATTGATATGCATGTAAAGAGTGTTTATCTAATGTTAGGTAGAGTAGATATTAAAGCCCAGATAATACATATACATACATCTACACACTAGATGGTTTGCAAACTTGAACAAAAACCTATAAATTGGGATTTGGACCTGGCAGTTTAAGTGCCTCCAAAAGTTCAGTCAATCTGGTTTCAGACTGTAGCAATAAATGGTATATTTTGCTGGACTGTGAGTGTTGAATTATATGATCTAACACAGTGTTTGTCAATCTTTGTAACATGGGGGAACTCTTACAATAATTGTAGATCTCCAGGGAACCCCCCACTATAGTTACCATATCCACAACCCACAGTAAATCAGTGTGGTGGTCATTGGGAGGAAGCCTCTTATATTGCTGACCATCGGGAAGCCAAAAAAGATCATTGAGGGGTCACTTACACTGACCAGAGTGGTACAAATTGCTCATTGCTCAAGGAACCCCTAGCAACCTCTGGAGAAACTCTGATTGAGAAATCCTGATTCAATGCATAGAATTATATACTGACATGTTTACTTACTGAATTCTCTCAGTATTTTCCTACTTGTAGTTGTGTAGCCGTGTTTATAAATTCTGTTTTTGAACTCTCTTGGTTTTCCCTAAATAAAAACGATTGCTATGACAAGATAACAGGTGGAATACCCCTTTAGTTTTGCAATTTTCAAAATGACGTGATCAACGTTTCATCCCATTAGGTTGTAATTTTTCAGAACCTTCTTCAATCCAAGTGCAATATCTTCCTGAATCACATTTAAATGTACTTGGTATTTGTAGATCAGAATGAATAATTTGTGTGTAATATACATTTAACTGTGCCTGGGATGTGTTGGGGTGTATTAAACAACAAACTTCACTGATAATTAGGTATCCTCTCCAACCTTGCAGAGCTTTATTAAATCTGGCCCAAAGAGTTGGAGTCACCAGTCTAAATTATGAACTCATTGGACCTGATTTAAGAAAGCTCCAAAACTGGAGAAGATGGACTAGCATGGGAGAATCTGGATGATCTAGCAGACTTTGAATGGATGTGTTTCAGGGCTGAAAACATTTTTTGCGAACAAGTAGCAAATGATTTTTAAGAAATCAATTCCAGGTTTATTGGATCACCTAGTTTCTCCCATGATAGACTATGTTCTCTGGTCTTGGAGAGCTTTAATAAATCCCATCTTCTTTAATAAGGTCCATCATCTATGTACTTTCATCAGATCAGGATATGTCAAAAATACATAGATACGTATTTATCAGAAAAAAGTCTCAGTTCCCATCTGCCTAGATATGAATTCACATATGTAGGGGCAAAATGACTGCCCATCTCAACACCCTGTTCTGCAATTATAGGGAGTTGTTAAATGTTAAAATAAATTCCAATAAGCTAAGAGTAAATTAATTAACAGGACAGAGATTTTGGCCTCGCTGTTGACCACGCTTTTTATACCTGGTTGCTCACACAAAAGCAAAAATGCTATATAAGTGAAAAACTGAAATTTGGTATAACATTTGTAAACGTATAATTTGTTTTGGGATGTCAGTAACGAGTGTTTTTGTTTGTAGAAAATATATTCCCATCAGAAATTTTTCTGATGAGAACTGCGAAACGCATCAAGACTAATAGATGGGAATTAATGCAGATATACAAATATAAATCAAATATAATCATATGTTTGTAATTTGAATAAATAATTTTTTTATGTAAATCACTGTGCCTTGAACGTCTTGAAAAACTTTTGATTGTGGACGAAGATTTGGCTAGTTTCTGTCCAAAAATTTACTAATATTCTGAAGTCATGGGGAATGGAAGATAGTGTGAGGTGGTGACAATAATGCTGTCAATAATTTTCAAGAACTGTACAGTACCTTTCTCTCTCATCCTTACTTTGTTATCGTTCTTGTGTGGGCTTGAATAACTTTTTGTCTGTCCCCTTACTGGAGGAACATCATTACCCCTTAGGGTATATATATATCTCCCCTGTTTTCAAGTTATGACATTATCATTATTTCTGCTACCACCTAGATCTGTGTTTCACAAACCTTTTCACATGGGAAACTGCTTGAAATAACTTTCAGGTCCTCAGGGAACCCCTTTTTTTTTTTTTGAATCTCATGATCCGTGCTCGAAAACAAACCCTGTGCTCGGTAAAAAAGTGAAAGTGGAAAAACACCCCACAAAAAACGTGCACTGGGGTACTATTTGTGCTCCCTCCTCTAAAGAGGAAGGGCCACCCAATATCCCCAGACCCTCCGAAGCGAGGCTCCAGACGAGGGCTGGGTACTGAGCCCACCCAGCCAAAGCTTGAATGGACTTACTTGCCCCTCTGGCCGAAGCCAGACGGGGGCCTTTTCTCCATGGGACCGCCTAAGCAGGTCCCAACGGATACTAAGCTGGGAGCTCTCCCGAAGAGACACTCTCACTGAGGGAGAGCGCCTGGCTGTTAGGCCAAAGCACTCACCAAGACTTCAGGGCTAGCCCATAAGGGAATAGCACCCTCCATCAAAAACAAGTGGCAACAAATACCACACCAGTGACAGTGACATACATAAAAATACATAAAGAAAAAGTGCACAGTGCATAACACACTGGGCAAGGTTTTAAAAATTGCCCATCTACACTAGCCGCAGCTAGAATGCCATTACCATTGTTTTTTTATGCCTTTACACCTTTGCACTTAATTTAAAAACAAAAAAAGAGCCCTAGATCCCCCCGCAATTTGATTCAGTGTAACCCCATCAGTAGTGAATTTCTACTTCTTTCTGGAGCAGCAGAACCTGCGGGTGCCACTATCTTCAGGAGTCTTTGTCTGGGTTCATCTAATGTCACCCAGTCTTGAGATTGGGTGGCATTTCCTCCTGAAGATATAAAAAAAAGTGCTAATCTTACTGCATGTATGTGAGATTGGCACTATTTTATTTCCAAAAAAGCTCCTTCTGCGCATGTCCAATCTCAAGCATATGCAAAATGAACAGTCCCAAGCAGTCCTGGGATTTGTAATATATTGTCCTAGAAAGTAACGGGTTTCTCATTCAGTCTTTACCCTCATGGTGGTAAAAATAGAAAGGAAAGGGGTCTCCCTTTGTAATTTTGGTTGTAATTTTTTTATTAAGGTTGTAATTTTTCAGAACCTTTTTCAATCCAAGTGCAATATCTTCCTGAATCACATTTGAATGTACTTGTTAAAGTACTTGACCATTAGAAAAAAAAATCTTTTCATTATATAAAAGCTTTACCCACCCTTTTAAATATTGCTATGAATGTTATAAAAATGATAGGTCTGCTTTTAATTACTATGGTTACTATAGATGACTTTCATACTTATTACACTACAGTGTATTATATCATATCATTTTTACTGATATGCATTGTTGAAATATTTGAGTACCCACATGTACCGCCTTTTTTTTCTGAAGAAGCAACATTTGCTTGCGAAACGCGTCAGATACCCCTCTACAGTGCTACATACCAAGGGGATTGTAATAGATGGGATCTCCTTCTCCTTAAGATGAGATTTGATTTAGCAGTGAGATGGAGTTTGTAAGGGGAAAGTTGGAGAGGTGCATAGAAAGTGCAATTTTGATGGAGGGAACAAGAGAAGTTGGGATAGAGTAGAAGTGAGTGAGGGAGACAAAAAGAGAAGGGATGAAAGAAACATAGAGGAAAAATGGATAGGGGGAAAAAAGGGGAACAGAGAGCTAAGTATAGGGTTAGAGAGTTATGGGTGGGACAGATTGATTGGAGGGAGCAGGAGAGAAGGATTTTGAAACTAAAGAAAGGGTATTTGCACAAACAGAAGACATTATTTTTAGATGTTATTTTTCTCTTTTCATACCAATTCCTACAATTACTATCCAGTGTCAGAAATCTTTTAACGCACTGCGATACCAACCTACTCTGCAGTAGGTACTTCCTAATAATAAACTTTCTTTCCGAGTGTTTGCACACATTAAAAGTCATTACCCTTTAAGAGGAAATGTATGGAGAGATCTGACTTGTTTGGTGTCACTGGCTCTGTTCCCTGTCAATGTCACACTGGGGAGATGTCAGGGAGTGGAACAGGTCATGCAAATTGGAGACAAGGCTGTCACATTCGGTTTACATCTCCAGCCAAACAAACCATTGTCTGTCTACCCAGTGCAGAGCGCAACTCCTGATCACTTATACTATAAACTGCTCCAGCACGGTTTGTTCACAATATGAAAAAAGCTGTCATCAATTTTTCAAGAACTTAATGCACAACGCTCACCTAGCAAATGTTGACAGGTGAAAACACAGGGGCACCTTTTTTCTTATTTTTATATGAAAAATGATTTATTT
>NC_092869.1:34559672-34596186 GCF_032062135.1 Pyxicephalus adspersus
AACAGAAACACCTTTTGTATCTTCACTTCCAAATCTAATCAATCAACAAGCTGCCTTCACCATAGTGCAAGCCTATAATGGGCTCCCCAATGAATTCTGGATCTGTAGTGACTACAGCGGTGTAAGAATATCTCTAATTGGAGCAGAATGTACTCATCTCAGGGTTATCGGGGTGCACGTGTTGTGCAAGTAGCTTGAAGTCAACTGCTGACTTGGTAAAACTGCCTCTACAGGTCATAGTTTATTTAATGGATACTAATAGATCCTCTTGATAGACATTTTGCTTAAAGGCATGTCTCACTAATGACATTCCCACACAGGAGGGAATAATATTATTATTGTTATTATTATTATGCTGCTATCTAAGAATTGCTTGTGGGTGATGATCTTTTACTGTGTTTTTCTTATCTGTGTATATTTGCTGACCCAGCATAAAATGCACAAATCTTTTCGCTGGTCAGATTCAACCAGCTGTGGCTTACATTTAACTTAAAGTTTAACCAAGAAGTTAACACTATGGTTACCAATAAAGATTGCCAACCTGTCACCCTCATCTAACCTTTATCTACCCAATTTAGCAAATAAATAAAAAAATGAACTAAATGCTCCAAAATCCTATCTTTATTGGCACTCATGTTAAAAGAAGAAGGTATTTCTGGGAGGAACAATGTCCCTACATGGTTTCTATTGGCTGTTTATTGGTGGGGTCTCAATAACTCCAGCCTCAAACCCGGTTGATGGTTGGCTTGGCTGGCACTGGTGAATCACTGGTACCCACTTGTAGTAAAGTTGTCCTGGAGGTGACAGAGGAAAGGTGGGAACCCCTTGAAAATACTTTCATGTCTTCGAGGAGAATGCCTCTTACATAGCTGGTCAGTGAGAAGAATACCACCCTTAGAGATAGCCAAATAGATCATTGGAGGTCACTTAAACTGACCCTAGAGGCACAAATTGCTCTTTGCTCAAGGAATCCCTTGCAACCCCTGGAGGAACCCTATGGGTTCCCAGGGAACCCTGGTTGAGAAACACTGCCTTGGATGACCCTGGATTTAGGCTTTACAGGACTCTACTTAACGTCACTCTTAAAAAGAAGTCTTCCTTAAAAAAAACAGCAGTCTTATATCTGTCCAGGTGAGTCCTTTCTTTTCTTGATTGGCATTGGCTGTGGGTAGTCTTTAATTCAAACTAAACAGTGCTTGTCCATTGGCCCTAAAGAACTCTTCAGTTCTGCAGTTGCACTGTATACCCAGGCCAGAGTAATATTGCATCTCAAGAGGTCCGTGTTGGACCAAGCCAACAATTGGCACCTGTGCAGAACTGGCGTTGGGTTCCCCAATCAAACTGACTTGGGGCTCCAATTAGCTGAGGATTGTCTGGAGCCTTCATGCAGTGGGACACGTTGCTTCTCCTTAAGTCCACCCCTGCAGAGGGGAATGTCAGTAACAGCCTGGGCTCATGATAAATCCATTAAATGCTGCCCCAACTGCTAGAACAGCACCCTCTATTGAACATGTAAACCATTCTGCACAAGACAGCACCAGATTTAAGATATTGCAACAAAAGCTACTTTATTAAAGTTTAATACTGCTAACCATTTTTTTCCTGAAAATATATTTAAATGGTAACCTGGCAAATGTAATTCTTTTTTATCAACAGTTTTGTTTTTTTAGGACCAAGGCTAAGGAGTAAAAATAATGAATAAAACAACCTAATATGGCTCCATTGTGTTTCTAGAAGTCATGATCCGTGGGGAGAAATCGATTAATGTTTAATTTATTGCACCTGTCAGCTGTTTATTTAACACTATTTCGTGTCAATGATTTTCTGTTATCTTTTGTAACATCTGAGCGGCTGAGTAAAGTGGACATTGCTTTGGATGAGAACAAAAATCTGCTGAATAATACATATAGCGTTTACTGTATAGGGGTAGCTAATGCAAGAAGAACATCACTGTTTTTTTATGTATATATATAAAACTCTTAACTACTAAAAGCAAATCTCCATTAATAACTTACTTCTTTATCCACTCCTTAGTCACAAATGGTTATTTATGATTGTTGCTTATAAGGGATCTCAGGGGTCAGCTTGGTGAAACACCCCTAGAGTGTATATACATAATAGACTGAGCTATATATGATACAATAAACCCTCACTTACAGCAGAACTCCAGTGGGCAGTCATGAATGTTGCTCAGGGGCCGGCTCAGGTTTGGTGTACACCCCCAAGGTCTGTGTCCATGATAACTCAAAGATATGTCCTATAAAAAAATACTATTTAGTAATGAATTGGTTTCTTTTAAAAAGAATTGGCATGTACAGGTAGTCCCCGTGTTAAGGACATCCGACATATGGACGTCTCCTAGATAAGAACGAGGCTTCCCTGCTCCTCACTCGTGTGCAGGACAAAGGCTTGGATGGGGCAGGGGGTGGTTTGCATGACTTGCAGAAGAAATCTTTTGCTAAACACAGCTGAGGTTGTGGGTGATCTTAGGGGCTGTGCTCTTTCTGCAGCCTCCTGTAACTCTTTAATGACCAAGACAAACTCTGGAGTTTCTTCTTGCATTTCAAAGCTCAGCTTGCTCCAGAAGTTAATAAATGTCTAGGCTCCATGAAGATTTTCCTTTTTGTTTGCTTTGTTTGTGATTAACTCACAGTAAGGGTTTTATACAATAACTGACATCATGCTGCCTAATAATATGTTGAGACAAATGTCTGTCCTAATTATATTTAATAAAATAATGTACCTGTTCCAATTTACATACAAATTCAACTTAAGAACAAACCTACAGTTCCTATATCGTATGTAACCCGGGGACTACCTGTAAATAGAAACATCTTGATATAGCATAGTTAGTATCTGTATCTAAAACTTACCAGCAGTGCAAAAATATGTTTGATGCGCAACTAAAGATCATACACTCAGCAACCGATGGCCGCGAAGTGATGATCTTGGAGCAGTTGTCTAGCAGTAAATAGAGTCTTGAACATTGCTCTTGGTATCGGACATCTGTCCTGCTTATGTACTTCCAAAAGAGTAAAGATCCAGGCTTACAATATTGATCGTTGGTGAATATTTACAACTTCCCGATCCTAACTGCTTAAGTATATTGACAAGAAGAGTTGAGATATACCAAGGACGCTCGGAACTGGGACTTAGTGTCCTGCTTCTCAGAAGGTAAATTGAATTTCAAGTGATGTATGCTTAAGATTCATCTACAATGATTTATATCCAGCAGCTCAGTGAACTGTGACTTTATACCATAATTTTATACCATGAGAAAAATTGGGATACAGCAAGGAAAAGACCACGATGTTTAGAAATAAAGAATACATTTCTACTGTGAAGTATAGCTTCAATGGAGCTCTGCATTTAGTTATCCCAAGATGGACACATTGCACTATATTGCTATATATGTGCTCCTCGAATGCTATTAGCTGGGGCAAAAGATATTTTAGGGTGGTCTACTTGCCTGCTAATAAATATTGTTATTTGTTGCTGATTTTATTAAGTTTTAGAGATAAGGATAGTGGAGAGCATGTGACAATATCAAAACCATTCTCTGCATTATTGTAATAGAAGTGCTGGGTGCAGTGATGATACCCTCCAATGGGGCAAGTCAATCAGGTCCATGATGCCCTGAACTCGCAGGAAATGTATTAAATCATGCTGCACAGCCAGATCTGTTTTTTTTCTACAATTGGTGGGATATTTCATTTTTAAAATAATATGAATTGACGGAAAAACTTGTATTCTTGTATTCTTGTATATAACTTCAGACCTCATATTTTGGAAACATTACTGAACCCAGATCTGACCAGTTAAAGCCACCCAGATCATAATTCTGCCCCCACAGGCACCTAGATCATAACACTGCCCCCACAGGCACCCCAGATCATAATACTGCCTCCACAGGCACCCAAGACCATAACACTGCCCCCAGAAGCACCCCAGATCATATCACTGCCCCCACAGGCACCCCAGATCATAAAACTGCCCCACAGGCACCCTAGATCATAATTCTGCCCCACAGGCACCCCAGATCATAACACTGCCCCCACAAGCACCTCAGATCAGAATACTGCCCCCACAGGCACCCAAGACCATATCACTGCCCCCAGAGGCACCCCAGATCATATCACTGCCCCCAGAGGCACCCCAGATCATATCACTGCCCCCAGAGGCACCCCAGATCATATCACTGCCCCCAGAGGCACCCCAGATCATAACACAGCCCCCACAGGCACCCCAGATCATAACACTGCCCCAACAGGCACCCCAGATCATAACACTGCCCCCACAGGCACCCCAGATCATAACAATGCCCCCACAGGCACCCCAGATCATAACAATGCCCCCACAGGCACCCCAGATCATAACACTGCCCCCACAGGTAGCACAGATCATAACACTGCCCCCCACAAAAAAAAGAAGTGTGCAGCACCTCACCTTTCTGTCCTAATTGCCGCTGCAAAGCCTCCTGGGATACCTACATTATGCGAGGAGCATTTTCTTTAATGGAAAGTGAGATTGGCACTATTTGTTCTCCATCTACGTAACACAATTTCACACCTGTACAGTGCGAGTTTGGGTGACGTACGAAGAAGGCCAATGAACATGGTGGCTCCTGACGCTTCCTCCTCGCCAAGACCAAGGTGAATACCAGGATGACATAGGACCCAACTGAAGGAAGGTCCAGAGAGATCAAGGAATTGAAGGAATATAACTTTATATTACTATGATATTCAATGTACCTTAAATGTACCAATAGGCAATCCAAATTACAATCAATGTCGTCAATATATTTTAACGAAATATTCCCCATAAATTTTACCTAAATTCATACAATAATTAGCTAGAAAACATAGTACAGTACTATTATGACTGCTGCGCACTTTCTATATTTATCCACTAGGTGGCAGAATGAGTCTGTTATCATAGGTATTGAAATATTAACTAGGATAGTAAGGATAAAAACCCAATTTAACCCTAAAAGTTATTTTAATGCTTAATCAAGCGTATCAAGTTATTATTATTAATATTTAAAACAGGGTTTATATAACGCCAATATATTACTAAGTGCTGTACATTAAATATGGGTTGCAAATGACAGACAGATACAGACACAGGAGGAGGAGAGGACCCTGCCCAGAAGAGCTTACAATCTAGGAGTTGCAATAATTGAATGTTTCAGTGAATGTCAGATTAACTGCTTTATCAATAGACTC
Organism: Pyxicephalus adspersus; assembly: GCF_032062135.1. Classification (NCBI taxonomy): domain Eukaryota; kingdom Metazoa; phylum Chordata; class Amphibia; order Anura; family Pyxicephalidae; genus Pyxicephalus; species Pyxicephalus adspersus. The sequence goes on from NC_092869.1 coordinate 34,564,898, forward strand.
TTATGTGATATTTTTAATTGATTAAACAGCAATGTCCAATTCATCAAAAATAGATCAAGAAAAATTAATTTTCTATAATATCTATACTTTATATTTGGACAGAACATTGAAAAAATGTTGATTGATTACCACCTTATTAAAATCACTTTTTAGGTATATTTATATAAATTTGGCTGCAAGTTCACTGATAGCCAATGCACACATTCTACAACCTTTCAATGACATTTAAAACAATGATTTCTTCTGCCATCTAGTGGTCAATCATCAAAACTGCACAAAAGTACAGATTCCCAGCTTTATAAATAGGTCTGATGGGTAGCCTAAATTACAAGTATACTCTAGCTCAGCCTGCCTACACATGAGCAGCTCCTTGTACAGTCTGTGAGATTCGGTACAGGGGTGAACAACTGGTGTGTGCAAGGAAGTTACATTATCTTGACCAACAAATATGGTCGAAGACCCCAGGCCCAGAAGAGAACTGGGTAAAGATAGAAGCACCGATGTCCAGGGAAGAGCTTAGACAAGGCAGCAGCAGAAGGTTACCCAGTGGCAAGTATGTCTGCTATAAGATGCACAGATGCTAAGCATACCTGCACATCATGGCTAAATTCCCCAGGCACCCCCAAAACCGTAACCTGGGTGCTTAAATTCTGCTTTAAGCTGAGATTGCTTTACAAATATAAAAAAATACACTGTGCTAAATATTTATATATTGCATAAAGCAGTTGTACAAATCATGACAAAGCCTATAAACTTTATTGCCCAAACAAGTAATAAAGAAACGACCTGCAAACTTTACAATTGCCTTGAAGTTGTTTTTCTTGGACTGGAAGTGCCCCTAACCCTTTAAGAAAACAATTAATGTTATTGCAGCTCATAGAGATCAACAATTTGCTCATAATTGAAAGAACACATTCTGTACCCAGTCATGGAAAAGCAAAAATGAATATAGTCAGGAATCAGCATTTCATCAGGGACAAATCTTCACAAATTCCAAAGTCCCTGAACATCATGCCAGCCCTGGCATCCTGCGCTGCATATAATGGATGTGTAAGGCGAGTATCACTGGTATAATGGATCAGGTTCTTCCAGAAAACAGTTAAAACACATTAACGCTGAGCCTTTGTGTAAAATGTTCTAGTTACAGTATTAAATTGCCCTGTCTGTTCGTGACAAATTCACGAAAACTTTGCACAGTAACTCCCTGGTCTCTCTCTTTGGCACTATGGAACAGCTGTAGGATGAACAAAACAATTTATCTGAGACAAGGACAAATCTGCTGCATGGGGTCACCAAGTAAAAAACAAAATTGTTGAATTATTTTGTAAGAGACATTTGAATTGTATTTTTGCACCTTTATTTTTTATTGCTATTTTTTTTCTTTAAAGTTTTTGCTTTTTATAATTAACTATTTATTCTATCAGCTCTGGTACAAGGGTGACAAGAGTCAACATCCCTCTTACAATGGAGCAATAGCATTGCCACCATGCTATGTGTCCTCTTATTGTGCAGCTTCAGGATGCCGAGCCAACATGCAATATCTTTGCATCTCTGCAATACATACACTCTCTGTCTCTTTTTTTAAATGCCTTTAAAATGCTGCAATACATGTTGTTTGCTGTTTGAGTCGATAACTATGCGCTATGCTTCTATTGTACAGCCAAGCAGTGTTGTCATCCCTGTTTAGTTCTCTTCTGCTGGACTACAGAACACGCACACACTCTCCCTGGTTATAGAGCCTTTCCTCATTTTGATGGAAAAGCCTTCCATTAAAGAATCAATCATTTCAATATAAAGGTCATCTACTAAAGAATAACCCATAATATAATAGATATTATAAATATAAAAAAATGACAACACATTGCTGAAGAATTGCTAAACTACAGAAACTGGCATTACAAACCAGGCACAAAAACATTGCAGTAACGGATAAAACTAACAATCATGAGGATTACAAAAAATCACATCAATGAATACCATCCAAGCAAACTTACTTATCCCCCCCCCCCCCACACACACACACAAACCAGTCCAGTTAAAATAGTACTAATTTAAATGCATATGTATTTGTATACATTTAAATGAATTTTGACATACACACACAAGTGAAATCACTAAATGTTCCTTAATACATGTATTATAACATGTTGCCTATAATCATTTACTAAAATATTTGATTTCTCTAAAGTCAAACTAGAGTGAAATTTTTATCAGGTCACAAATGTTTGTTCACATATTTTTTTAAACTCATACTATTGTGTGAAGGACATATTTGAAAGTGCCACTTAGTATATATCCAGCTTGATAGAAATTAGTTTGCAGTGTTGCAACCAAAAGAAAAAGTAACAAGAGGTGCAACAAATGTAACTATAAATAAAGCAAGTTGGTGATGGAGTAGAATGTAACATAAAAAAGTAACACTTACAAAAAAAACCCATCAAGTATTAAAGATTCAAACTGACCTGTAAAATGGCTGGACTGGAGATGCGCAAAGAACAGGGCGCAAGTGTGTGCTAATCAATTTGCTATCATCTCGTCATTGAGGTTAACATCTCCTGAATTGCGCAGCTGAAAATTAATCGCCTTAATTGGCGTATTTGCGATCTTTGCAGGAAACCAGCAGGTGAGTTCACTAGAACTCAGGCCAGACTCGCGCTAATAGAGGTTGCTGACCGGCGCGTACGTACGCGTGTCGAGCATACGCGCATTTAATTGATGAATCAGGCCCATAGTGTAAGTGTATCTCATGCACTGAAGTGATACCTGAATTGATCACATTTCTTAAGGAAATCATACAATGTTTGACAAGTATTATTACTCAATTCCCCTTTGTGTTTATTGGCCAAGAACTAGACCAACACATATGTTTGGGCTACCCTAAATAACCCGGCATATATGAGCTAAGGAGTTTTTAAGCCATGTATAGAAAGCTATTCTAGCTGAACTGAGAAGTTGTGTTAATTTACTATGCAGAAAAAAATATTACTATATAAAAAAGAAAATAATACTACCTGTGGCAGTATGCAGATGCATAGTAGTGAGCAGGATGTGCTGAAACTGAAATCAAATTAGACAGCTAGTGAGCATGGATGAAATGTATAATTCAATGTATAACTTATTTGTAAACCATGTTAGTGCTTCAATGATATAGTTACTGTACTATCATTGGGGAATTCGCCTGTATTGGTCAATTGCTAATTAACTACCAGTATCTATGTGGAGTAGTATATGAATGTTTGGATGAATATTTTTCTGACTTAGGCTATGTACACACGTGCACAGCGCCGCTCTGCTCTATGGAGAGCGGAGGAGGGAGAATGACAGAACGGCACCCCGCTGCTCTCCCTTTCCTTCACTTTCATTATGATTGTTCCTCATCTGTCATCTGTGCATCCACCAGGATGGTTGTTTGGGCGATGGACGACGAGCGCTGTACACATGCCAGAGTCTCATCAGATATCAATCCTGAGACGATTATCGGACAAGAATCATCTGACATGCATAAGTAGCCTTAGAGTTCTCTTTCATGGGCTACATTATGTTTGCAAAGAAGTCATCTCCAGAGGAATGCTATTGTATGCCTGAGAGTTACCAAGAATGAAGTAATACATATATCAACTTTTCATGTTGCTTGTTGCAAATACTTGTGTGCCTCTCAGACACAAGACCAGGGACTGTTGGAAGTGAAAAAAAAAAGGTTGATATGAATTCTACCGTTAATAAGCACACATTTGTATTTAGATACCAGGTCTGATTTATACTTGCTTCCCCCGCACACATTTATCATAGAGCAATGTCAGCATAATATACTAGGTCTTTGAAGTCCCTTTCAGGTCTTCAACCATCAGCAACATAATCTCATCAAAAACATTCCCCCACCTGCTGATTGGAATATAAAGAGGCAATAAGGAGGCAGTATCCCACTGAAGTCATCATACATATTATCTTGATCTCATATCAGGACACATTGAGATTTTTGCTACTTGAAGATCAATTTACTTCACCAGGTTGAAGGATCAACATATACAATATGTGCTTTAGGTTTGGGGCCCCCAGGAGAAACCTGCAGATCTATTTGTCCAGACTTATAATTATGTATCTACCCCCAAAGGCTGTTTCTGCATCCACTCTTATGCATTTAATACATGTTTAAAGGCAAAATGCATGAACTTGACACAATATATTACATACACTGTAACCTTTTCCTCTTTGTGTAGTAGAAAAGTCCTGCATACTGCATTTTGGTGCTTTGACACTTTTTTTCTTTCTATTCCATAGGACAAGACAAAGTCATCCATAAGTATGATGCAACACATCTGAGAAAAGTATGGGAACATTAAAGAAACAGGTTGTACTTTAGGCATTGTGAAGTACATCTAGAAAAAAAAACGAACCCTCGTGGTACCAGACAGTAATTCCATGATAATGGCTATTTAGGGTGCTTTGCTGAGTGACAGGTTTGCTTTAATTTAAACTGGAACAAATTAATTTTAAGACAGGAACATGTGTAAAAGGGCAACAAAAACAGTGTTTATTGAGCAAAGAGAAGTTGTTAAGCTGTTAGAGATAGAGAAGCAACAGAGTACAAGTAATCTAATTAACTTTCTTGTACAAGACTAAAGGTGGGGATTGACTGGGCCTTGTAACCTTCCAGCAATTCATGAAGTCCAAATAGAAATAAAAATTGTAAAGGAAAATGTAATGCAGAAAATGGTTCTCTTCTGCAATTTAAATTAATTTAGTCCACATTATGGCCCTTGTAATTGTAATCAACTTTCAGATGTATAGTTGGTGCTTTTCTAGATGGCAGCTGTGGATTATTTGATCTACAAAGATTGAATTTGTAGTTTTGCTTTTATGGTATTGATCATAAGGACTTGACCACCTCATCTCAACTATGAACCACATTAGAACAGTTGGCGGTCATGCACATTGATCACTAGGTATGAGGTAGGACTTCCTTTGTTGTTTTGCTGTTTCCCTAACTTTTGCAAAATTTCATGAACTTTAAAGGGTTTTCTCTTCTAAGAATCAATGGATGCAACATATTCGAAGAACATTTATTCAGAATAGAAAATACCCTAGAAGCATTAAATCTACTACTTGACCGTAAGAGAAAATAAGAATTAAGGAATATTTACTCAGAAGGGAAACTACCCTAATGGGTGTTTTTATTAATTATTTATCAATTAAGCTGTTTTTTTTTTTTTTTTTTGGCTGAGTTCAGTGCTCTCTTCAAAGCATATTACAATGAAAGCTCATTGGTGTAGTGACAAGTTATCAAATAGTAAAGCAGTCATTAAAATAAATGCTTTGTATTCCTTAGTAGATTCCTTCTCCATGTATCTGACCAAACAAAACATGGTTAAACCTGGCCAATTGATAGGGGTAAAGAATATATAAGTAGACCCTTGAACATAGGAATATTCAAAGATGAATCTTACAGTGAAGGGAGTAGAAGATTCATCTTTTATAGAATAAGGTTCAACTCGAATATTTGGTGCACTTAAGAAAACATTCACCAAATTCCTAACAAACCAACACAACTCCACCAATCACTACATGTTGCTCTGATTTGGTTTAAGTGATCAGTGGAAATCACACTCTCACACATCAACAGATCACTGTTAACTTTTACAGGTTACTGTTCACATTTTATCGTCATTTTACAGCTTAAGCGCCACTTGAATTATACCATTAATATTTCCATTAGTGATATATAAAATCAGCTTCAAGGCTGGATCAGCCAAGTTTTGCTCTTGTGCCATTGATATTGAAAGATTCAAAGCTTTGAGCCACCTTTAAATTGAGAATTTGTGTTGGACGGGCTTTGGCAGTACAGTGGTGGATTTATACCAACAATGCCATCCTTTATAAAGATAAAGCGGTTTCATTAGCGGCCAAGTCAAACTCACCCTCTTGATTCATATCTATGACTTAGGAATGTGCTGAAGAAAAGCAACCTGTAGTAGAGAACATCAACCGATTATGTAGCAGCGACTAATCACTCAAATTGCATCAAAAATGACAGTGATAGATAGGTGTGAATCACTGTATATTGCTAACATCAGCAATCTGTAGCTGAGATATTCTCTGCTACAAAATTTCCAGTGGCTCTCACAACGTTTACTACCCACTCATTCTCATATGACCCATTGTCAACCAATAATCCGGGCTGGGTTACCTAGTCAATGGATCAATGATGGAAATGTAAAGTAGACAATGGGCAATCTTTGTTACCATAGATAATCCCCCTCCTTCATCCAAGTAACTGGTACTTTTCATACTATATTGTAATAATGCTTCTTAGTCACTCAGGCTTGACAGCCTAATGATGTGAAACATTGTGATTGATTGAGTGTTGTTGGTTCATTTGGTTCAATGCTAAAAAAATTGTTTTTCTTAATTCTATGGGAATGATATATGAAATAAGTGATATAGGAAAACTTTCCATATCGACCAATAATCTGACAAATTCTATCTTTGCAGTTCGGGTCTAAAAAGTTATTAGGATTTATATCATTAATGATAAATGACTATAGATTGGAGCAGTGTTCCTCAAACTTTTTAACATTGGGGAACCCCTTAAAATACCTTTCTGTTCTTTAGAGAACCCTTTCTATAAATATTATATCAACAGCTCATAGTACATTTAAGTGGTGGTCAGTAGCAAGAATGCCTCTTACATTGCTAGCCATTGGGAAGACTGTGACCCTTAAAGATAGCCAAAAAGATTATTGGTATCAGTTAAACTGTCCCGAGAAACATAAATTGCTCATTGTTCAAGGAACCCCTAACAACCTTTGGAGGAACCCTAGGATTCTATCAAACCTTAGCTGAGAAACACTTAGAGCTACAGAGTTTTCATACAAACCAATCCATCTTATATTTCAGTGAATAGGAATTATTGATATGTACATGGCCACACAAAAACTTAATACAAATAAATGGAATAGTATTGGAACATCAGGTGTCTTGCAGATTCATGCATACATGTACCTTACATAACTTCTCATTTTCTTCTCCATTTCATAACAAATGATAACGCTCAAGCCTAACTGTACATAAAGCACATGCCACATCAAAGTGATTCCTAAATTTTGCAATCAATTAACCAGGAAGCAAGCCGCTGTTTCAAATGTCCGCTCGGACGAGGTATAATGAAGATAAATAAGGACCATGACTGAACCATACAGACTTCATTTTCTCCAAACAGCTTGTTGATTTCATAAATCAATCTGTGATGTTCCCGAGGGAATTGCTAAGACCTTTCCTTGGCAAACCAGAGACCAAAATCTCAGAGCAATTCTGAAATAACGAAAATGTGCTTCTGTATCTTACCTATTCCCAGGACTAAAAAGAAAGATATTTTCTATTGGGGAAATTTATTTTGCTTATTGCAAAGTTACCATAAGAGATATTTTTTAACATGGATGGTATGCCATATTTTCATTGCAGTAGGTAAAGCTTAATGTTTAATCCACAAATATTTTGGCTTTTCTAGGTGTATACTTCCATCCCTGTCGTTATGAATTGAACAGCATTTTAAAATAAGATATTTTTGTCTACATTTTTTACCCTATTTTAGATCCAGTGATTTCATCACGGGTTATAAGTGATCTCAATGGAACCGAGAGGTCATAGCTGGTAGGATGGGTCAGCAGGTTCCCCTCTTAAATACCATCAACCCTAAATCAAAATGTGGGCTGGCTTTTGGGGGCACTTATGGCAATATCAAAATTCCTTGATGGTAGGATTTCATTCTGGAATAGCTGTCATTCCTAGGTAGGCTGCATGTGATGTTGTCCTTATTGACTAAAAAACCCGAAATTCATCAAAAAGGGTGGGCCAGGGACAGTCACACTGGAAAAGAAATTGTTAGGGGATACTGGAGTCCTCAAGGCAGGGAATGTGGCAGGTTTTATCTTCCATTTATCAGCTTCTAATGTACAGAAAGCTTACTTACTTAGTAACTTACTTACAGAAAGCCTTTTTAGTATAATAAAGTCAATACAGTTGTACAAGACTCAAAGCAAAGCTGGAGCTCAGCTTGAACCCAGTTCCATTGGACTAGTCCTATGGACCTATTGCTGCACATTCAAATGGATTCCTCAGTTCCAATGAGTGCCAATAACCGATCGCAGCATTTAACGCTACACTGGTTACTAGTCATTTTCATCCAAATAATATTATAATATTTCAAGGTAGAGGTTAATAGTCCAAGAATTTGATGGAAAGAATGAAAGCCTGTAAAACCATCTTGTTCTACGAAGTTTGGGGCCGGTGTTAACTGTGATGGAATCACATCTTTAGCAATGCAACTAAATGAGTTCTTGGATAACCCTGGACCTGGATCAGAGTTGACATGAGTTACCCGTGTGGCCATAAAATGTCAAGGTACATCCCTCTGAAAATTAGTCTCTTGGAAAAGAGATAAATGTTCTCAACATTCCAGAAGTCTAGTTGACTGTAAATAACCATCTCTAGTTTTACCATGGCCTGGATAAAATAAAACCTTCACAGACATACAGTAAAAATGTAGTGGCCTTTTAAGGCCATCTTGAAATACGATGGCTTTGATTCATGCTGGGATTCCAACTTTCGTAGTGCAGCACTCCTTCATGGAATTTCTTTGGTATTTTGGTGATTTGGGGGAGCTGGTTGGTGGAACTAAGTGATAGTCCCAATAACCTTTACAAAGCTTTTTGGTCAGTTCTTTTTAGAATGAATTTATGGCACCAATGTGCATTTCGTAATATATCTAGAACTCAACTTAAATAAACCTCAACTTTCAAACAACAAAGCTATTTTGGTTGCTTATATGATATACAGTATAAAAAAATTAATAAATTATTTGTTGATCTGTATATTCTTTCTTGGAAATGGAATCGTTGGCAATGTATTCCCAATGATCAGTACAAAGTCAAGTGCTTCCATTGTCATAATATTTAGACACATGGTAAACTACTTGTGATGTGTGAAGAATGGTCCTGCTCTAGGTTACTAGTTGACATTTTATTTAATTGCTGATTGGAGATTGACTTAGCTGTTACATTTACATAATAGATTGCTGTTATTTTTTTATATCATGTACAGTATGAGCCCTGAAATGACAGATTCTGTTGGACTGTTTTTCAAATCTAACTGGTTTTGCAGTACCATACAAATCTGTGAACATGCAAGCAGAGTTCAATTGTAGGATGAATGCATCTGTCCATGCTTTATCTCACACGTTTTTCAAATTGATACCAAACTGAAGATATTTGCCCATATTTTTAAAGATAGACTAACATGGAGGAACCAGGGTGATCCAAAAAATTGATCAAAAAATGAGTTATTAGTTGGCAAAAGTTTTCAACCTTGGACCAGATCTCGTCAAGGTTTGCAGGATCACCCAGGTTCTCCCATGATAGTCTATCTTCTCCAGTTTTAGAGAGCTTTAAAGAATCAGGTCCATTAACATAAGACTAAATCCTTTCAACACAGGCTCTTACGTGTGTTGTTTGGATATGGGGTCTTTCAGGTTGGTTTCATCATCACCACAAGGTGTATTTTAGGATTACATTAAGTGTGTTCCACTATCACCGGCAAGTGTATTACATCATCTCCAATGGGTATTTTTTATCATTTCCAGCTTGGATGTTCCAGAATCACTAGCAAGTGTATTCTATCATCAGCAGCTAGCCATCATCACCAGCAAGTATGTCATTAATATTGATGGTAAGCCATTATCACCAGCAGTTGTGTTCTATCAGTGAGAAGCATGTGTGTTACATCATTACTAGAAGTCTGGTCCATCCTCACCAGCTGATGTGTTGCAGAATCACTAGCAAGAGTGTTCCAGGATCACCAACAGTTGCGTTCTATCAGTAGCAAGTGTTTTCTAGGGACACTTTTAGGTATATTCTATCAACATATTGTCAACATATTTTGCTAATTGCATGGCAATAAAAAATGACCTTCAAGGGTTGGCTGGTGGTATCAATTGTGGTCCTGAACAATGATGAAAACCAACAGATAAAATGCCCAATGCCGTTTTATCAACAATGGGCTTTTCAGACTCTTGCATACAAACAGGAGTAATGTGCAGCTGGCAGCGGCTGCCCAATGTGAACTTTTAAGGGTTCCTCCTTGGTTGGTAGGGTAAGCTTTGGATCGGCCAAACTTGAGCTGATATTCTATTGACACCCCCCATTACCCAAAAATCCCAAACTGTCTGCAAGCGTGTCATCTATGAAAATCTTGGAATGCACAAAAGTAATTTTAGATGCTGAATTCACTAATTAACTGTCTTGTTCTCCGACAAGCATTTTGTGAATTATCCACAGAAAGGTCCCTGGCTGACAGAACAGTCTGTTCACAAATATAGAAAGCCAGGACACAACATCCGCCAACATGCCTGGAAAGTATTTTATAAACAGTACTTAGATGCCTCGGATTGTTTACCAACACTGCCTGGTGTGATTCCTGTGCACTGTTTCAGATGTACTGCTCCACTAAACAGGGAAATCTCAGCAGCAAACAGACTAGAGAATTGTTATCTCTCTGAGTCTTTGAAATAAAAAAACCTTCCAGACGCTGTTAGGAGCAAAGCATCTGCATTGCCACAGATGCTGATACCATCTCCATCTTTTTCACATTCACAGAAATTATGCAACAAATGTAAATCTGTGTTGTTTTTACTTGGGCAACTCTCAAGACATCGCTTTTCAGTCTGTGCATTCTCTAATAATATGAAATGCTCATAATGATTCTGAAAGCCATCAGATCATGTGATCTTTAGGGCAGTGTTCTATTTTTCTGGCAATAAAGAAATCTTTTATTCTTTACTTAAGGCTGACTCATTTAGATGGCGGATGACCACAGTGGTTTGCTGTAAGCTCAGCCAAAGTCCCTTTTTTTGCATGCCTTAGGTGCAACATGCACGGTTAGCTACGGGGTCATGGCCTAAAGATCTACATAGCTGACGCAGCTGTGTGAAAATCCTGTTGCCCACAGTACAATTTCCCTCTTTGGGCAGTACAGCAATGGTTAGCCCTGCAGCCAAGATCTGTCAGCCATGCAGGTTCAAACCACCGGTGCCGTGGATATATGCCAGCCCTATCAGTCTGTTGCTTCTCCTTTCATTGTACAGTCACAAGCTGGGAAAGAGACAAGACCTGTAAGTGGTACTTATCTGCAGCAGAGAATTATAAGATCTCAGGGCTGCGCTGTGTGTCAGGGGTGTAGATTTCAGCACTAGATTTACAAAAGTACAAAATCTCTGGCACATTAAAATACTCTTTTTTTTGTTTTTATGTATTTAGATGTTCGCCTGGAATTCAGATTTAATGTCTGCCACTGGCATCATAGCATACCATGAAGTTTTCATTGACTTGGACTATAAGCAGGGCTCACCTGGAAAAGGCTCTAATACACCCAAACATGCAATAAGACATCACTCTGACCTCATTGACAATAGCGATGATGTCATTGTGCACCCGTAATAAGGCCAGAAGGAGCTGACAGCACACCTCCCCCGCTTAGAAACATTTTCTATTAATTGTGTGCTTCAAGGATATTTTATTATGCACAACTTGTAAACAAATCATGTCTTTGTTTCCATTTCAAAAGATAAGCAGTACATTTTATCTCAGTGTTGCTCATATTTTACAGTGATTAATACCGAGCCATTCTCATTAGCTGAGCAGAGCAGAATATTGCAGGCAAAAAGCTGAAACAGTGAGTGCAATGTGTGTAATTATGTGCACAACAACAATGAGTCTATCTATCTATCTATCTATCTATCTATCTATCTATCTATCTCTCTATCTACCTATTTGTCACACTTACTTTTTCATCACTAAGTAATGTACTCTCCTGAGCATGCGGGTAGTTCTGACCCTGGGCGTGCCTACGCTACCAAGCCTTATCAGTTTCGTCCAACCTGCCAGCCAATCAGGAAATAGCCTCTTACCCATCCCTGGCTTTTTAGCTCAGACACAGCACACAGCATTTGTGCAACGTGTCTCCACTAGTGCCGAGCCCCTAGCTTCTGAGGTATTTCCTGTGTACCTGTTGTTTGATTCAGTGTTTCCTCTGTCCAGCTCCTGCGTTACTCCTTGTTGCCCATTCTGCTGTTTTCCAGCTGATTTCTTTGTGCTGTTCCATTGTTCCTCTCTGTCTGTGTCTGTCTGTTCCCTGTGTCTGCAGTGGCCCCTGTGTCACTGGTGTCTGTTTCCTGGATCCATGATATTTGATCCCTGGCTTGTGACCTGACCTCTCCCGCTTGCTGTCTGCCCTGACCCCGGCCTTCCTTGATGATTCCTTTGCTCTGTGATTTGGTACCGTGTATCTTCCTGCCCACCCTGGTGTGCCCAAGGATCGCAACCTAGCGGTAACTAGCAGTGCAACATCCTCACCACTAGAGGCTCTCAAGAAGACCTGGTTGCTGCTTAGACTCTGCGCCTCGGCCGTTCTCAGGGCTAGTTGTCCTGTCTCCCCAGTGTGACACTATCTATCTATTAATATATCTATCTATAAGTCAATTCATCTAACCTAGCTGTATATTTAAGGCAAATAAACAACATGAACATATGTAAAAAAAAGCCCCTTCTTGCTATTTCTTCTTCTATACTATTAATCATAGACTATTGATATGTAGACAGATAGATCTAGAAAGAAAGAAAGAAAGAAAGAAAGAAAGAAAGAAAGAAAGAAAGAAAGAAAGAAAGAAAGAAAGAAAGAAAGAAAGAAAGAAAGAAAGAAACCCTCTGGTTTGATCCTGGCATTACAATAGTATCTTTGCACAGCAACAGGTAGCTACCAACTTAGAAACGGAAGGGCCAAAGGCCAGAAAAACCTTACTATAGGTGAAGCTGAAAGAAAGGGATTTTTTAGCAAATTTACAGGTAAAATCTTAGAATTTCTATTGTATAACAATTTTAAAAGACAAAGAGTATACAGATAGTCCCCGGGTTACATACGAGATAGGGACTGTAGGTTTGTTCTTAGGTTGAATTTGTATGTAAGTCGGAACAGTTACATTATTTTAATAAATGCAATTAGGACAGATGTTTGTCTCAACATAATATTAGGCAGCGTGGTGTAAGTTACTGTATAAAATTCTCACTTTGAGTTATTCACAAACAAAGCAAAAAAAAACTTTAGTGAGGCCCGTAGCCCTATAATATTAGACGCAGGGCCTGCATGACAGGGTGTGAGGCCCCAGCACAAGGTAGGAAAGGGTTAAGTGTTCTGAGGAGAGTAGGGAGGGGGAGTGTTGAGAGTTGGGGTGGAGGTGATTGGGAAGAGGGGGGGTTTAAAGGGGTGAAGTTGGATTTGGGAGGCCCTTTTTTAGGAAGAAATCATTCCTGCCCCCCCTGGATTTTGGTAAGTGGTTAAGTGTGTTTTAAAGGTGGCCATTGAGGTCTTGAAAAGCAGGGATCCTGGGCATGGAAAACGGTGATTTGAGGTAAGAGGGATCCTCGGTGGCAGGGTCCCCCTTTATGGTGGTCTGATGGTTATGGCTCCTGAGGCGGTGCTGGGCAGCTAGAGGGCCAATAGTAGTGTGTTTGGATTTGAATTCTGGAGGAATACAGAATATTTCCTTCTGAGACCTGCAGTCTGGTTGTTAAGGTTTAAAACAGAGGTGTTGCAATGTTAATGTAAAGGGGGGTTAATTTTGGTATTATGGTTAATTCGATTGTTAATGTGATTGTGTTTTTTTTGTTTGTATTTATTTGTTGGTTATTTATGGTATTTAATATTTTTTTAATGGTTATTTATTTATTTGTTTAAATGAATCAGCTGCTTGCAGGCCAATTTAAGTGCGATTTGTTGACTGTGTAATTTTGGTGGGTTGATTAGTGAGCAGGTTGGGCGGAGTGTGGAGGTAGACGGGTCTGACCTACGCTGGTCATGTAGAACGCAGCATATCATAATTAACATTCTTCTGTAGGTTTACAGGAGGCGGTAACATTTTCAAGGTTCCCTCAAGCACAGCAAATTCTAGAAAACTCTTTGGAAATGCAGAGCTAGGAGGTCAAACAAAAGAGGTAAAAGGTTGTGCAAACCAATCTCAGCTTGATCTGAAAATGGAAAACCCCCCACCTTCCATTTCTACCCCACGCACTTCCACATGAGAATGCAATTGTAGGAGTATGGCATATGTGTATGTGTAAACCAGCATTGTGTAACACATATTATTCCAGCTTTATTATTTATGATTTACTATAAATTGGAAAGCTGTGCAAGGTTTTTAAACTGTCATCTATGGACAATTTTAAATGTTGTATTTTCTTCCATTTAGCAGCTGCATATAGCTTGTGGGTTGGCATATTTGGTCTCTCATTACTAAACACAATGCCATGATGGAATTTTTTTGGTGTTTGTGTCAATACAAAATAAATATTAAAAATGTATGAATATAAGAAACAAAATAATTTTAATGAATTATTCTCCAACAATATTGTTGTATATTAATACTTTACAAAGTCCATTTTCATATCATTACTGACCCTCATTGGGGCTCACAATTTAATGTCCCTACCATAGTTATGTTCATAATCATGTAATTTACACAATTTTGGGGGGTAAGCCAATTAACCTAACTGCTTTTGAGATGTGCCTGAATGTAGCCCATGCAGATAGAGCTGCAAAGGTGAGTGCTAACTACTGAGCCAACCCTGCTTGCCAACAATATATATATATATATATATATATATATATATTGTGACACCAAGGCAGGATTTGAGGTGGAAGGGAGATATATTTGCCCAGGATTCCTCTCCTGTGTGAAGTAGCAGGTGGAAGACTCTCACCTGTGAGATAATTAATGAAGAAGCACTGAGGGTGGGGATATAACATAGAGCCAGGAGCTCAGTCATGAGCTTAAATTGGAGAGACACAGACAGGGGTTTGTGTCGATGCAGCTCTATTTGGAGAGAGCTCTGTTTGAAGACACAGCCAGGTGGACTGTGTGAGTGAGCTCTGCTGGAGACACAGACAGTTGGTCTGTAAGGGAGCTCGGCTGAGAGACCCAGAAAGTCAGTCTGGGTGAGTGAGCTGAAAAGTGAGCAGAAGGTTGCTGAAAGCTTTGTTTGGAGCTGACAGGGAGAAGCCCTCCAACTGGTAGACAGGAACATCAGATGTATGGTAAGTGCCGGACAGGCAAGGTTTTCTTTAGCTATTTTTGTTATTTTATCTGCAACCTTCAAATAAACCTGACTACAAGTCAGCTTAACACCTTTACCTCAGTGTGTGATCTGAATTGGATGAATCAGACAAGTGTCCTTTGACCCCAGCAAAGGTGATCCTGAGCTTAACCCCTCACAAAAAAAAAAAAAAAATATATATATATATATATATTATAAATAGTGTTCCTAATACTAAAATGTGTACTATCCCAACTTTCATTATTCTACTCTACTGGTTCTTCTTATATATAATATGTAATGTGCCAGATTAGGATTTGGGGTTGATTTGGTGGCAATTGTAAAGTCACATTTGTAAAAATTCACTTAGCCTCAGCATTTATAAGACATTGCATTGTATAAATGCAATACAATAAGCAGCAGATAAGACTGTGCAACGGAAACCTTACAAAATTGGCCTGATTAAACAAAGCTTTAGAGAGGATAGACTATCATGGGAGAACATGGGTGCACCTGGAAGAAATCCATTCTAGGTTTGTTTGTTGGTTATGATGATAATCTATTTTCTCCAGTCTTAAAGAACCTTATTAAATCAGAGTCATAATTTTAACCAAAAATAGTTACTTGAGATGTCATATACCCTTGATAATTCTACATAACTTAGCTCCTGTTTCTCCCTGTCTTCTTTAGGCCCTCTCCATGTTTTTAATCTTTTAATTTTATATTTACTTTTTGCACATTTCTTTAGGTTGCTAATGTGGCACAATGGATCCACTTCGGATCTTCTACTAGCAAAGCTTCATTATGACACAGTTGGAGAAATTGTGGCAGAAACCCTGCAATGGGGAGATGCCAAGAAGTGTAAGATGGTTAAAAGACCCCTTGCTCAAATAAATCAGAAAAAAATTGGATAGAAGTGACTTTCACAAGTGGCTACATATCTACTTAGCTTAGAATGTTGCACTCCAGCCAATATTTTCCATATGTCCTAAAATATTACTTATTCTCTGCCTGATTAAATTTATGTGTATGCCTCCATTATTGATGTAAATTAGCACCAACCTCAGCTTGGTAATGAAGAATATTTCCACCAGTATCTCTTGTTAACTGGCTATCATTGTCATGTCTGTGGTTTTATCCTGTCTCTGTCTTATTATTTGGAAATCTTGTATAGACCAATTTAAAACGCAAAACCTAAATAATTATGTGTTTAGACTGTGCAGAATGTGTTTTATATTTCCTTGAACGCCGATTACGTAATTCCTTTTTGTTACTGTGCATGTTGAACTAATAAGAGGAAAGGTGCTGAAATGCAGACCATTAAAGTAAATGTAAACTCTGCCTGAATGACAGTCAGTTTATTATTATTTTTTTTTTAATACACACTTTTACATTTTTTCAGTCATTATTGCACTAATTCCTGATGGTCACAACCATGAATCAAGCCTGTGTAATATGTATTGAAAAAGCCACTTGTATTCTTCCTAGGAAGCTGGTGTGAAGGGCACAGTTGGAGGACAAGGACATAGCGTTGTCACCTCATAAGAAGAACCTGAACAAGGACCTTCATGGAAGGAACCCCAAATATTAATTACATGAAATCTGCAGATTTAAAAAAGGCTAAAATAACCTTCAAGTGTCATTAACATGGTATTCAGTATGTGATTTTACTAATTGTTCTTATATAGTATAACACAGGGGTCCCCAACTCCCTGTCCATCTGACAGGTGGGCTGTGGCTTTGACCGGTGCACCCACCAGCTGGGTCAGGAGAAGGATCATGCTTGGGGGGGGGGGGGGTTACACTGGCCAGAGTTGCAGACCGCAGGCTCAGGGTTGTGGGAGGGTTGAGTCACTGGGCACAACCCCCCACTCTCCCATCACAGGTCTGAGCCTGAGTGGGCAGGTTCTGGCATTATGACGTCATTACGGGGGAAATTTCTTCCCCTTTAAGACATGGCTCCATGCACATGCGCGGTCTGGAATCCGGGCATTTAGTGGTCCGCAAGCTAGAAAAGGTTGGGGACCACTGGTATAACATGTACAGTATTTTTTACTTTCAGATAAGATAGAGAAATTTTAAACTATCTGTCCAGATTTGTTTGTTGTTCATGTCCCCACTGGGTAAATTCACCCCATTTATTTGTCCTGGTGACCATCATTACTAAATTTCAACAATCTGAGTTGTCATCAGAACAATAGGTTAGGAAAAATCCTCCAGATCCTAGAACAAGTCTTGGAGGTGAAAATTCATTTTGGAGAGATTTTATTTCAGTTCCTGTTGTGTCTAGAAGTGAAGGTAATTTTTCATAGCCTAGGACTAGCATATCGCCAAACAGCCTGACCCTGCTCTGTCATGCTGCAGTCTTGACAATTGTCCTTGTGTAAATAAAAACAGGGTACATTGATGACCTTCATACAGGAAATTAAAGTAATTTAATTTGATCATACAATCCAGGAATTTCAAGTTGGAATTCATAGTTTGTTAGCGATCTGTACTATACATGTCAAGGGTAGGCATAGTAGGGTTTAGCCAATCTGGCCGTTGAATGATGATGAACTGGTAAAGTCTGGTGGCTGAATTGGCTGATACCCGTTGGTATGCTAGGGCTCTGACAATTTGGCTGCTGGACAATGATAGCTGTCATGATCGAGCAGTCTACTATAACTGTCAGGTTATAGTATTTAGTTTCTGGAGATAACAACACAGATATAATTCTCTTTTTTTACATGATTTGGATTGTTTATTTAGAGAGATGAATTGTGAAATATATTTTTAGGAAATGATTAATAGGTAATAAATGAATAATAATAATTCATTTTAATGGATAAAAAGCGGCATAATGTGAAATTTAGTAAAAAAATTTGTAAAATTACTCAATTTAATTCTATTCAATTATATTTCACTGTAATTTCCCACAGCATTGCATTAGGATTTCAGACTTTGCTCTGTCCTTGGTGCTGAAAGTGCTGCAATAACGTTGTCCTTGTTTTTTAAATTCTGCATAGCATTCCACAAATTAATTTTATCATAACTGTCTAGTCCTACTAACATACTCCTAAAATAATTTAACATTTGGGTACATAAGAGAGATATGTCATAGCCACCCAGTTGATTGTTACTGGCTAAGCCAATGAAAAACATGAAATTATTACTCAGTTCTAAATTTAATTGCCTATTTTTGTGACAGATATACTAATGTGTTATCTTTAAACAGCCTTGTTTCCCTGTATAGTTTTAAGTTTGAGTAATTGAAAAAGTTAGAAATTATACTATATATAATATAATATATACAGATTTATATTAATAAACGCTTCTTACCTGAACTTCTTCTTAATCACAATATGTGGAACAACCAGGGATCCATCTAAATGACCATAAATGATCCTTGAGCTGTAAATGATTGGCCTTTCATTTGCTGGTGCCTGCATAATTCTTGAGTCAACTCAACTTTAGGAACAAGCAGTATGACTATAGAGATAATTGTCTTTAGGGTGGCATGCAGAACACCATGGTAAGAGGAATTTCTTCTTCTAGCTGACCAGTAATGTAAGAGGCATTTTCCCACTGACAAGTTACTAATAAATTGGTTTTAGCATGGGTAAAAAGGTTATGAAAGGTTGGTGTAGGTTATCATTTTGTCTTGGACGTCATGACAATGGGATGTCAAACACTCTTGTCTGTTTTTATTCTTATAAAACTAAACCAACACCCCCAACTCATAAGACTCTAAGACCTAGAGCACTCTCTAAAACACTCCTACCAAAACCTACTCCTTCCAAAAAGGTAAGTACCAATCACTTTTCTATGTTTTATTTAGTTGCCCAACCTTGCCATGACCAAAATAGCTTCAGTTGCAAGCCCCATTTTGGAAAAGGACATCCATAATTCAGATGATCCCAACCACCTATTCTCCACTTTTCTTTTTTAAAAACACACTGCCTTCAAAAATCAAATAACCTACCAGTTGCCACATATCAAAATGAATTATTTAAACTAAACTCAACATAAACCTGTTACAGTTTCCTGTAGGGCAGGCGAATGGGAATAATTTATCCATTGTTGTCAATTCCCACTCTGATTTGCTCTCCCTGAGATACTTCTACCGAGTTCTAGACCCTCCTGGCAAAAACCTATCCCATCCAATAGGGTAAGTACCAATCACTTTTTTTTATATTTCTATTTTTTCAATATTTACCTAACCTTATTAAGACTCCTAAAACCCTCTGTTGCAATCCCTGTTTTGTGAAAGGACAGAAACCCAACCCACAGGAATGACAGTAATCTGCCCTCCCAGACATACTCTGATTTTTAGACCCTCTCACCAAAACCCAATCGCTTGCAATTGGGCGAGGACCAAAAAAGCCTCTGTTGCAAGCCTTGATTTGGGAAGAGACCACGGATTATGCTTCAACTTTCTTATTTTGCAAAGCACAGTTTTCAAATACTCAATGACTTCCACCAAGCTGCCATAACAAAAGCAGATGACTAAAATAAACCTAAATAAACACAGCAAAGTATTCTGTATAACAGAGGTGTATTATATAATTCATCCAATGATAGCAAAACCTACACACACCACCCAGAGATACTTATACCAAGTGTGATAGATGACCCCTCTTGAAAAATACCTAATCTGATAAGTATGCATCAATCCCTTCAACACATAACTTTAGCATGACCCCAAAATAGCCCCTGTTGTATGCTCTGGCTTGGGAAGGAATATCAATACCTGAGCAATATTCTATTCTTTTTTTTTTGACAAGCAAAGCCTTTATGACCTGAGCCCTGGCTGCAATGACATAGGACACAAAAATCATGGAGTCAAGCTGATCATGTTTTTTATGACCCTTATTTCATAACTTTCAATGTATGGTTTGTTGTACAATGCTGATGTACCTGTGCTACCCCTTTTCACTCCCCTTCCCCTCTCTATCATCCTCCTTTCCCTTCCCATCTTCCCCCTCCTTTTCGCCCCTGTCTCGTACCCCCCTTTTTTGTTGATACCCCAAATGTTGTTCCTATTAAAGTTGTAAAATGTTACTGAGACATCCTGAGTTACAGGTTTGGATGTGAATTGTTTGTAATCGCCACTATAATGTTTTACTAATTGTACTGATGGAACTGTTTACTTTTTTTTTTAATATGGGCAAGTTTTGTTTTGTTATTTATTCTCTGTACCTGGCAATGTCTCAATAATAAATCTTAATTTCTTTGGAAATAGTGTAAAAATTTCATCATCCTGCTGTTTATTCTGCCAGTTTGCTTTTCTTCTTGAATGTGTGCATCTGTACTATCTATTGGCTTCCTACCTGCTAAACATAGCCCCATGTTCATACAACTCATTCAAGCCGGTTCTTCTCAGATGACTGACCATTGTTCCAGCACACCAGACAATTTCAGCAATATACTGTACTGTACGGGCAAAAAATGAGGTGCCTTGAATAATTTCCCAACCACAGCTAACAGAGGACAATATTATTAGTCACATGACATCTCCAAAATTGCTATTAAAGGTAAAATTTGGTGCGTATACTTATGTTTATTGCTTTGTGTAGCCATATCATTTAGCCACCAAGAGCAAGAAAAAACATTCTGTGTAAGCTGTGGGCCACTGAAGCTGAACTAAAACCAGTCCCGTAACATTTTGTACATTATATAAAAGGGTGACTAACCGACTAACTTTTAATATATATATATATATATATATATATATAATAATACAAAGGGGAAACCCCCTTCCTTTCCATCTTTACCTCAATGGGGAAACTGCAGCCTCCGGGGATACATTTGTCACATATTCTGGGCAGTGGGCTGCTCCTTTTACATATGTCCAAGATTGGCCATGTGCAGAAGGGGCGTTCCTGGAATGTAAAAAAAAAAAACTCTTGGGCAGTGAGATTGCCACGTTTTTTTAACATTTTCAAGAATGATGGTCATTGTGCAGTGTGCAAGTAGAAAAAGGAAGAAGACAGAAGTACCCAGTCCACGCTAGAAATAAGGACGGGGAGGGACATACTGAACTAAGATTGAGGAGGGGTTTTGCTTTAAATAGGACTTTGTACTTCATATTTGTCAGTGCTGATTGGATTAGGTCACATGGAATGACCTATACTCAAAAACACTGCTAGAAATGAACAGAGGAGAAGAAGAGAAATGGAAATCTAAGTATTTGCTGTTGGGGGATTAGGGAGATTAAAATATATAATAATAAAACTTTTAGTTCCCAGTGCAGACTAGAAGAAGAAATTGGAACTGGTTGCTAGAAGTGGCTCAAGGAGAATGGCCTGAGGAATCTGAGGGAATGTGAGTAGTAAGGTGTACTAACCAAACAACAGTGTTTTACAGTTAAAACATTGGAACAATGATTGAAAGGACCCCTGTAGGAAATCCTAACTTGGGGAGGCTGATTCATCAAGCAAAATCGGAAGCTCGCTCATTCGTATTCGCGATCCGAAATTGCGCAATTCAGCAACTGGATGAGCTCGCGGCCGGAGCGGCGCATCACCGGCAGGTTTACACTGGCGAGCTTGCATGAAAAGTCACTGTTCCCCTAAAAAATCATTCTTTCTATCGGCACACATATTACCCTTAGCCCTAAAAAAAAATGTTTGCGCTGTTTAAATGTTTTAAACATTTATGTGCGCTAAGAAAAAAGCATATTTTTAAATCACTTATTTCTTTCCTGTTAGGCCAGAGTTAACCGAGTAAAACTGCTCTACATAGGCGCCTATATAAAAGCTTACGATGCCTGATCGGAGGAGCTGCTAGCGGGTAAATCCCACGACTATCTTGCGAATGACCGCGTGCGAAGCCATCAGACTAGATTTTCTCACAAAAGTCACAAGCACACACGCTTATGTGTGTGTGTATATATATATATATATATATAATTATTGTAGTATATAAATATATATATCAATATACACAAATATATATATAGAAAATACTTTTAACATTATATCCTCACCAACTCTATTTTATGTTTTTAACTATTACAAGATCTGTTTAGTGGTGTACCTATCTAAAGGATCATATTGATCAATGATAATGACATGTCCAAGTGCAAAAAAAAAACAAACAGCCAATTTTAAATTGGTGCATATAATGACAAAACAGAGGATGCCATGCACATATCCAAGTAATAACTGACTGTTCGTTTTGAAGCACCTAAGATTGGCAATGTCAACGTATTATACCAATAAACAGATTTTCCAATTGCTGATACTTGCCATTTACAACAGTTATTCATGAAAGGTCTGCTTTATATAAATGTCTTATAGCTTTCTCTAACATATCAAATCTTCATATTTTGCATTCGGGCCTACCATTGCCTGCCTACCGCTCATACGAGCCCTCGTAACTTTTTATTTCACGACCTCACCCCCACAGTCCTCCAACCATAAAACTTTACTGGAGCACAGAATGTCCAATGTCATTGTGATGGTTGTGCTTAGAAGAGGAATAGCTAAAGAGATTGGCTTATAGTAGGGTCATTCCTATGCTGTCTTTCCACAATGTCAGTCCTATCCACCCTTCATACCAATGAACCCTCTATGGGTCCGGCTTTATTAAAAACCCATTTTCTGAGGCCCAACACTAAGTAAATTTCCTTAGGTCTTATAGGCCCAACGGAAAGAATAACAACATACTCCAATACTCCAATATAGAGAAAACACCCAAACAAGTATTATATTTGATGGGCCAATGTTTGACCTATATAAATCACTAAACCAGGTGCATAACTATCAACCTAGGAGACATGGACAGGGTACATAGGTGACAGGTTGGGACAGGAAAGATATTTATGAAAGTAAAGTGTATGGAAGATATGGGTAAAAAGAAGGTAAATGGAGGATATGGGGACCAAGAATTACATGGGGAACAATTGCACATGCCTGCAAATGAACAAGCGCAGAAGGGGATTTGATTTTCAGTCATTGAAAAGAGATCAGCAGTGAGATTGCCACACAGGGACAAAGGAGGAAACCAGAACAGAGCGGGATCAACTCGAGGACGGCTCTGGAAGTATCTGCGGAAGTAAAGGCAAGTGTGATTTTTTTATTTTAACTTTAGTTCCGCTTTAACAAACCTTACCTTTTTTAGTAAAAAATGCCATCTTTTTTTTACAATGAAATCACTTTTAGTTTTTGTGGGTACCTGTCCTGGTACTCCCTTTTACCCCCTTCTATGTGATTTGTCACAGGGAGAAGAATTTGAGGAAATTCTCAGCAGGCACACAGATCTCAAAGTATATATCTCTCTGGGTAACCCCCTGGTGGCCAAATGTGCACAATGCAGGGTGGTGAATAACAGAGTGTGTCCTCTGGTGGCCAGAAATGTGCTGGGCAATAGAGTACAAGGACAATATCTTGTGGTCAGAAATGCATGGTGGAGGACAGTTAAATGACAAGGTGCCCTCAGGTGACCAACATTGCATAGTGTAGGGAGGTGGATGACAGAGGTCCCTAAAGATATGCACTATAGGGTGGAAGATTATGCAGGGCGCTCTTGTGTGGGGTAAAGACTACAGATGTACAGAACAAAGGTAGGCAAAGAGAATAAACTGGGAGTTCAAGTGATACAAGCTCAGAGCTAATAGGTCACTAAAAAAAGTTGAAAAGGGGGTTAATGGGGCACTAAGATGGCTAAAATATGTATTAATAGAAGATGTGTCTGTGGAGCAAATCAATAGTGTGCTGGTGTCTCAAAGGATACAACAAAGGGGCAAACTGGGTTGAAATACAATCCAAAGTATGGGATAACAGGGTGCTAAAAGGGTACAAAATAAGCACCAACACCAGTGTTGGGAACAAAGGGGTTTTACAAAACATGGTAAAGTAGAACAATTTATAGCTCAAACATTACAATGTGACCTGTTAACCAGTAAATAAAATGAGGCAAAATATAAAGGGAGACAAGAGAAACCCAATGTTAGGATTTACAAGGAATAGGGTAGAAGACAAATGAGGTGCAAAAATAAAGCTCACGGGGGATAACAAAATGCCAAATAATGAAAAAAACGGGGGCTAAAGTTGCACAAAGTAGATGATTTCAGGTTAGAAAGTAGCACCTAAAGAAGCACAAAGTACATGATTGTGGAGCACAAATTAGGGGATAACAAGGCACAAATGAAGAACACCAAGTAGGGCTAATGAGGTGCAATGTAGGGGCTAAAATGGGGCACAGGAGGAGCACAATGGATGCAATAAAATAGGCTTATGGGGTACAAGTATGAACTAAGAAAAAACTATTTGTCACAAAGAAAAAACTATTTGGGGGGAATGGGGTGCAAAGTATAAAGAGGGTAATGATATGCTAACTTAGGATAACAATGCAGAAATAAAGGGATAAAGGAGAGTTAAGTAAAGACAGTTTATAAAAAAGCAGCTTACATAGTACTAGCTGGGGGTCAAGAGCTAATATGGATCAAAGCTAAAGCTATTGGGGCACGAACAGGGTGCCAAGTAGGGGATATTATGGCACGAAATTCAGGACACAAATAATGGTAACTGGGTGCAAAGTTATTATTCATGGGGCCATAAAGGCTAGAAGGCAGAGGCTAGAAAGGCTCAAATTAGAGGACTAATGGACTTCTAAAGATTGCAGAGTATGGGTTAATTCAGAGCAAGTATGAGGCCAATGGGGTGCAAAGTAGAAGCTTATTGAGCAAAGGGCAAACAAAGCACAAAGTAGCCGCTAAAAAGGTGCAATGCAAATTATGGACTAACCAGTTATTAACCCCCTTAGCGGTCTAATTCTGTCAGTTTTTTGATGTAAAAAGTGATGCTATCTGAAATTTTCCAAACAAGGGTGCAATATTATTAATAAATAATAAGATAAATTAAATGCAGATTTTAGAAAAAAAAAATATTTACATTTTTAGTAGACATTTGTGGTAGATTTTGAAGCAGGGTGCTGCACAAAGCCCAGCATCACAGTCAGGACAGTAGAACCTGGTTTCCTTGCGTTTCTTCCTTCCTCTGTCATCGGTCTTTGAGCAGCAAACCACATTTGTACTTTTATTATGTGTTATTGTGTGTATTTCACTGTAAAAGAAATTTAAAAGCAGATTACATAGTAATCTGCTTTTAAATTTCCCGCCCCCAGAATCCATCACTCCACCGCATCACCCGGAAGATGTCACACATCTTGCCGGGTGATGCGGTGGTAACGTCCCCGCCCTGCTCATTCTCCTGCTCGCATCACCCGGAGGCTGATCTCCGGGTGATGCGGTGGGGATGTCTCTACCTCGCTCACTCTCCAGGTGATGCGAGCAGGAGAGCAGCTGCAGTAGATCAAGGGGGTGCTGCCAGCAGGAAATCCGCCGGAACCACCTATTCCACCTGCCCACGCAATCCTCCGGCAACCTGCACTCCATCACCTCTGTGTCAATCACAATGCAGAGGAAGGCCAGTTCCGAAGTCGGCCCTTCTGTCTTGTCCACTGCCAACGGAACCCCAAAACTCTCCGCAACATACTGCAGCGAGCCCAACAGCACCCTGCAGACCGATGAATTTGCCGGCCCGTTACACATCCAAATAGTGAATGATTCACCAGCCACTCCAAAAATGTACTGAATGTTTCAAAAAGTGTGCAAGACAATGAACAGCCCATAGGCAGACTCCTGTCCACACAGAACGCTCCCTGCCATGCGGGGATCAATATCAGCTTTGGCCAACAGAGCCCCTTTTCCATAACGCCGTACCCATTTGAGTGGACAGTCAAATGAAGTATAGGACACTGAGCATAACTCAGGGTCAATGGCCCTATTAAAGGAGCCTCCCAGAGGATACGACAAATGATGGATGAGCCGAAACTTGTTCGGCTCCTTTTTGGAAACCACCCCTAAAGGAGACACCACCAAACCCTCAATGGGCAGCTCTGCAAAATGACCCCCCATCCTTCCCAGATCCACTTCCTTAGCCAATTTCGCCGTGACCACCATCGGACGTTCCAAGGCTGATTTCAGATTCCGTGCCCGTAAAAGAGAGGGACTCAGCGAGCAAGGTATCCGAAATCCCTCCCTAAAACCCAAATCCAGCAATCGTGCCGCAGCTCCTTCCGGATATCTATTCTACTATCACTGGTGTCCTCCCTTTTTTCAGCAAAGTCCCCTGGCTGACCTTTTCTGTGATGGAAACACCTAGCAAGACCATGGGCCCCGTCTCACCCGAAACACTCGTGCCAGAAGCGACAGGCTGCGCCAAATCGGCAAGTACCTTCATTGAATTGCCAACAGACACCCTTTTTTTCTGAGGGCCTCAGACCCCCAGGAGACCTGACCCCCGGCCCCCCTAAGAAAGGGCGAACTTACCACCCTCGCTGACGTCATCAACTTAATCCCCAGACTGAGGTCCTTTTTGTCCCAACGAATTGACGGCCGTACTGCCTTTCGTTGCCTAAGCTGCTTATCAAGGAGCAGCCAGGCCAACCCCCCATATACCCTGTATGCTTCTTCTATAGCGTCTAAATAACAAAACAGCGCCGAACAATGTTCAGGCGCCTTTTCCCCAATTACACTAGCCAGAATGGCAAACGCCTGTAGCCAATCGGCAAATGTCCTAGGTATCAACCGCACAAGCCGCTGCTCCTCCTCACCCTTTTTCCACTCACCCAGGCCATGATCCAAGTTAAAGTGCTCCAACGGCAACAAAGAAAAAATATCCACAAATTCCCAAGGCCAAATCTTTTCCCGCACCTCATTTCAAATGAGCCCATAGGGGACCTTCGAAACAAACGTAGACCTCCCCTTTTGCTGTGTCACCCACACTCACCTGATCACTGGCAGAACCCGCACCATCACTGGGGTGCTCCCGCTGCTCCAGATCCAACACCTCTCTCGCACAACTTCCCACATCCCCTTTTCAGCAACCATTCCTCCATCTGCCACCCGACCCAGCTGGGTCGCACCCTGCAGACCAACAGCCGCAGGGGCACTCTCCTGACTCCCCCCGTCCCCCCCACTCGATGACACCCCACCACTAGTGGGCCCACCCAGACCCAACAAAACTGGGCGCAACACACCTAGGATGTCCTGCAAGCCCTGCTGTTCCCCCACCCACGGCACCCCGGCGATCCGGCCCCCGCCTCTCTGGCTCCCGCAGGCCGCCTCCTTCCAGCTCCCGAGCCCGCAGGGCCAGACACTAGAGTGCTGGAGCCCACAGGCACCGGCCGCCATGTTTCCAGGGCCCACAGGCTCGGCCACCATGCCCGACAGCTCCGCCGCCATCTTCAGTGGCCGGCCCCACCGCCATCTTGGAGGAGCCCGACCGCTGCACAGCCTCAGGAACAGCACCTGGCATCCCCGCCTCCCTAGCCCCAGAGCCCCAACTTTGATCGCTGGGCGCCCTGACCGTCCCCAGGAGGCAGAGCCTGCCCTATGGACCCAGCAGCCCAGCCAACAGATCCCTCTGGCTGCCTGCTGTCTCCTGCCCACTCTGTAGTCTCCACATAAGGAGGGAGAGAGGCAGGTCGGGCATCCACAGCCCCACAAGCCTCTCCCCTGTGATTCTGCCGTGGCAGAGAATTCCTCCCCACCTCTTCAGCAGCAGCAGACTGCTGAGGCTGAGCTCGGGGAACCTAAGGGTCCCTGATGGGGCTCCGTCATTCTGATCCTACTCTATCCCTGCCGAGTCTTAAGGGGCTCAGGCCTAGATCTCTGGGGCCGCCTGGCATCCATTCATGGGGACCAAAGCCACCCCCTGTAAAAGTGAGCTCACCTGCTCTTGGAGCCAGCCTGGACCCCTGGCCTCGGCAGCGTCCCTCAACTGAGCCATAACTACTATTGATTTTTGCACCAAATTTTGCGCCAAAAACCTCCTTGCAAAACAGGAAAACTTTTCCCTTCCTGCTGTCTCTGTTTCCTGACCCTTTTAACTCCTACACCCCCCCCCCCTTCTCCTCCCAGCATTCTTCCCCAAAAAATTAACCCTCTGTGGTCTCCTCTCCTGTCTGCCCAGTCATGCCGGCCTTCCACTGTACTCCTTCCAGGCCTACCTAAACAGGAGGTAAATGGTCATCATAGATCATCCATAGATACAGCCTCAGAACAGACAATACCCCCACTAAGTATGGGAAATTAAAGATTAAGCACCACAAGGTTGGTTCAGGTTGCTTTTCAAATGCCAAAAACACAAAAATGCTGCCACTGGTCCCATTTCATAGAGGTCACTTACACTTATGTATTCTATTGAGGTAATAGCAATCATGTGTGTGATCAGTAGCAATATTCATTTTCCTATAGACATTCCTGTCCGATTCATTTTATCCATTCTCCCACCATATCCAATACCAGATGAATAAAACGCTTGTATTATACAAGGTGGCTACAGGTAAGTCTCACCCAGAGCCCCGATACCCCATGTATCCATCACAATACATTGTATGCACACATGATTGGTTTATTGTTTTATGACTGGATCACTGGGGGCTATAACACTCGATCCTTATTTTCAGGACAGTACAGCATGGTACAATGCTCCCCAACAAAAACCTGAGATGTGAGCTGCTTTATACAGGTGAGAGGAATAATAGATATTTCCAAGGGGTGATTGCTAGAAGTTTCTCAGGTGGTTTGATATATATCTATGGATTTTTTTTCTGTTCTTCAGTGTCTTCTGATTGTCTTTTAGTTTATGGTTTGTTGAGGGGTTTTACTATTACAGTATCTTTTGTATACATTTCTATGTACCGTAACACAGAGAACCTATAATAATTTCCTTCTGTGTGGTCTTGCTCTCTTCTCAGGTTTAGGCTGGAGATTTTATTGTCTTGACTGGTGACGTATACATATATTTGGATTTGGGCAGACAACAATATGTAATCCAATAATCATATGAATCCAAATGTGAGCTTCCGTTTGTCTAAATTTTCTCTGTTGTATTCCCGATCAGCACTGCAGCCTGTAGGTATAGAAACTAAGCAAATGGCCTGATATGGGGGCACCCTGAGGATGCCGTGGATGATGAAAATAACTCTCCTTGCATAGGTCAAGAAACATCATGGTGAACAAGACAACAGATCAAGGAGATGACATAGGGATACAACTGAGGCCTTAAAATGTTTCATGATTAGTCAACACGGCACCTAAAAGGTAAGCATGAAAGTATGACCACTGAGAATTGGGGTGGGGGGGGGCATTAGGGTTGGTTTAATTCTGCTGTTTTGCTCCTGGGTGACCATGAAATGATGGCAGGTGCTAGAACAATACTTGAAATAACTAGAACTACATACAAAATACTCACCTCTGCCAAATATAGGAAAACTAATATAACCACAATAATAAAAGTACTCCTTCAATATTTAATATCTGGGCAATGTTGTACTTGGTGTAATTGTGGCAGCTCTGCATGTACAGATCTCAGATAATTGTGACAGGAAGTGGCTACAGCAGAATGCAGCTTTGTAATCAGCAGTGTGACATGACGCCGATATCTCATTGTGTAGTCAGTGGTCTGTGCTTACCAGTAATGTGCTGAAAATTTGGATGTGGTAGATCTGTGTAATGTGTAAGATTCCATTCTTTGAATTTTGGAGCCATTCACAATTCAATACGTTATGGAGTAAATGTGCGTTTAATTACTGCACTACAAATGTACACAAGCCTCTAACAATGCAGATTATCCCTACACACAAGGATTGTGACCTACAGTACAGCCCACCTCGTTCATTGCCCATGAATCTGTCCTGGTGGATCCAGTGACAATGAATGACGAGCGATCCTAATGCAAGGGAAGCGGGAGAGCGCGCAGCAGGGTGACGCTCTGTCGTTCTCCCCCTCCCCTCTCCATAGAGCAGAACAGTGCTGTACTCGTTCATGCATCATGCAGTTCTTATCGTTGGAAAGGATAGTGAAAGATCCTTTCCAACAACAAGAATTGCACATGGGTACGCAGCTTTAATCTCCCCTGCCCTGACCCTCTAAATAACAGCAATACCAGGCCCACACAGTCACCTGTCTGTGCAAGACACTTTCAGCCAGTATATATGATATTAACCTGTAAGTATGATATAAACAAATGATTGTGTAAGAAATAACTTTTCTAACATGTCCTAGAAAGTTAGTGTAATAGTTGCTTATGGCTGAGATGTGAGCTGCTATGCATGCCCTGACTGTATCAGGGCCAGCTTGTCATTCTGATCCTTCTCTATCCCTGACCCAGAATGAGGACACAATGAGCTTGGGTCATTGTCTTCATGACTGGTTCAGGTGTGACAGCAACACTAAAAGGTAAGCATTACATCCAGCCAATCAACATTCCATAGGAGGCTCCCATCATCTCTAAGTGGTAGGTGCACTGTAGGAGGGCAAACCCCCTATTATCAAGACACCCCCATAATGTTTCTTTGTCCCAAATACCCTCAATGTTGTGCTTATTTCTGCTGCATTGAATAAACTTGTTTGGTTTCATGTTTTGTAAAGTCATTGAAGAGTGAATGTTCCATACATCAGTGAACTCATACACTGCAGGTGAACATAAATATGTTGATTGAAACTGCACACATATGCCCGATGCAGCTGGGCGCAGGTCTGCATATGTAAAATTAGACAATTAGAAAATTGCAGAATGGAGTCTGATTTCCCCATCCGTTACCCTTTCCTGGCCTTTATACAAAATTTGTCCTGGGGTCAGAATCCAAATGCTTTTCTCGAGTACATGACATAAAACACTTTTGTTCTCAGCTTTTTCCACCTTTATCTAATTCCTTAAAATGGCCTGGTTATTTTTGTAAGGACTAAGAGCAGTGACTATTCCAGGTAAGTCATTTAGTGATCCAGAATGGTGGACTGATGTTGTGCACCTAGGCTGATACTACTGTAATGCATCACACATCCTGCTCCATTTATTTTTTTTTTATATCACAGGACAAAATGCTTTAAGCATTTGTGTGGTTTTATGTGTCGTGGACACAGGCTCAGTATATTACTCTGATATTTTAATTATTTTATATCTAATGCAAACCTAAAAGCAATTGATTTCCATCAGCCTGGTCACATAGAATTCATTATATGCCTAAAGTCCTTATTAGTGTCTATTAGAACTGCATCCATATATCAGGGGAGGGAAACCTAAAACCTATGGAGCTAGGGTAGTTTACAGCTCCCTCCAGGGAACAGGAAAGGCTTGGTAATGGCTGGCTACACCACACCAT
>NC_092869.1:34596598-34598177 GCF_032062135.1 Pyxicephalus adspersus
AGGGCAAATAAATATGAATAATGAAAGATAAAGAAAGTTGTAGCCATGTCCCAGTATAAGGATAGAAATGCATATTAGAGCCCACCACCCTCTCACTGTATAGTTTATAAAGAGTTTCTATTCAGGTTCCACTCACACCTTTGCTGGAACCTTAACGTACACTTGTTCTTGCATTGGTTTAATGATTTACTTTTGAAATGTGAAAAAAAGTCTAGATCAAGGGAACCCAACCTACAGCCTGCAGGGCTGTCAGATCCAGACCTTTCTTCATTACCTCTCTGCTCATTGTCTTGCAGGGTATGGGTCGTGCACATCTCTTATGTTTCTGTATTAAGATTGGGCTACCAGAAGGGGGAGCTTACTGAGCATGCTCAGAATTAGCTACCTGAGAGTGAGCGTGTTCTATAGATCACTATCCCCATGTATAAACCTTTATATATCCTTCATTGATTATTATAGAAATGTGAAATTTTCAGGGTGCAAAGGGGGGCCTAAGAGCTGTAACTTAATTTAATTTCAGCCCCCTAATAAGTTGCCAGATAGGGATCACAAGAAAAAAATTCTAATAACAATGAGAAATTTTTGCACATTAAGGGGGCTATGTCAAAAACAAAGTTCCCCAAGTTCACAAAACTTCAGGGCTGTTTAAAGGTTGGTGGTAAGGTACAGTGCAGTTATCCCTTCCTCATGACCCCCATTTGCCCCCTCATTCCCTTTTAAAATGTTATTCCCATCATATCATGCTACCCTGTCACATATAGCTATCCCCTTACTCTCTATAAACCCCAATTACTGTGTAAGATAAAGGAAAAGTGACTGCAGGTACAGGACACTTGTGACTAACTCCCCCTAAAATTTCATCACTATGGCGCAATCACAAAATATGTAAACTGTACCTATCATACCATGCTACCCTGTCACATATAGCTGGCCACTTATCCTTCTGTGAACCCTAATTTCTCTTTAACAGTAAAAAAAGGGAAATGTAGAATAAGTGGGGGACTCTAGTGGCTCCCCTCCGTCCCACTAAAATGTTATCACTATCATACCATGGTGCCCATTCACATAAAAATGTCCACTTATGTTCTTTGAAACCCTGAAAGGGGAGCTGTAGTTATAATAAAATATAGGATAAGTGGGGGACTCTTGTGGCCCCCCTAAAATGTTATTGCTGCAGAGCTATCACAAGATAAGAAAACCTATAGCTATTATACCGTGCTACTCTCTCACACATATCTGGCCAATTACCTTCTATGAACCCTTATTTCTCAGGAACGGGGAGATGTAGGAATCTTAAGATGTATTAGTAGGACGTATTGACAGGACGTATTGTATGGTGTAGTTTCTGCTCTTTGGTGCTGGAGAGGTGAGCAAGGAGCAATATATACCTGACCAGCACTGTATGATAGACTTAGTTTTCTATCTTTCAGCGGGGCAACAAAATGTTGCATTAATTAAATGAGCATCAAATGCTCAAATGTGCAGATATTCTTGTCATCTTTTTTTGGTGCATGTATGTTACAGTAACTAAAAACATTTCAATTTAATTTAATTTTTAATTAAAACTATTCTAGTTTTA
>NC_092869.1:34599220-34599757 GCF_032062135.1 Pyxicephalus adspersus
ATATTATCACTTGGAGTAGAAAATATATTTTAATCATTATACATGTCTATAACCCCATAGTTACCAGAATGTACACTCTCCACACTCCCACAATTTAAATGTAGCTGGACAGGTAGCCAAATGGAGTGGAGGTTAAAGATTAATGCAAATATCTAAACCAGCAGTTGCAAACCGGTGGTCTGCGAGAAAATTTTGGTGGTCTGCAGCAAAATTACCTGGCTGGTGCATCCCCCAGCAGGGCCTTTCTCCTGACCCCGCTGATCATATCCCCCATAGTCACAGCCCTGCGCTACTGTCCCCCCTGGAATTTAGCAAGCAGGTCTGAGCCTGTGATGGGATAGTGGGCTGGTTCTGGCATCGAGAGATCACTCTGGGGGAAGCTTCTTCCCCTTTGAATGACACATGCCACCGCACACATGCCAGATGCACAGGATTTAAAATAAT
Source organism: Pyxicephalus adspersus (assembly GCF_032062135.1). Classification (NCBI taxonomy): domain Eukaryota; kingdom Metazoa; phylum Chordata; class Amphibia; order Anura; family Pyxicephalidae; genus Pyxicephalus; species Pyxicephalus adspersus. The sequence goes on from NC_092869.1 coordinate 34,599,665, forward strand.
TATGAATGTAGTGGTCCGTGTGGTCCAAAAGGTTGGCGACCACTGATCTAAGCAACCAATAACACACCAGTAACTCAATGCATTTAGGCATGT
>NC_092869.1:34600178-34606658 GCF_032062135.1 Pyxicephalus adspersus
ATTTAACTGGATACGACTGGGTGCATGTCAAATAGTGATGTAGACAGGTCTGCTGGGCTTTTTTTTGTACAACTTTGCCAGGGATAATTTGGTAGCTGTAAATGTTAACAGGTTACACCAGGGGTCGGCAAAGTTTAATGGCCACTAGGCCATTTATAGGGTGGGCAGGAGCACACTAGGACAGACTCGCCCTGATGGCTCCGGCCGCCACCAGGGAATGCCCCCTGAAGTCAAATCCCTCTCCTCCGCAATGCATACAGAGGAGAGGGATTTACCTTCAGGGAGGTTTTCCTATTTACCGCGGCAACGGAAGTATCAACGCCGGCCACGGTAAATAGGGAAACAACTGCAAGGGGTGGCTCCGGAGCTCTGGCGGAACCCCTGGGTTCCTAATGCCTCCTGGCCAATCCACGGGTTACCAGCCGGCATTAGGCCGGTTTCGCCAGGGGGCGTTAGTCCAGAACGAACTACCGGCTAGGTTGTATCTAGTAAAGGCCGGAGTTTGCCGACCCCTGGGTTACACAGAGTATAGTTTGACTAAGATGCCAAATGCATTGAGATTATAAACATGGCCAAAGTTCTCTTGTGCATGGATGTGAGCATTAGATATATGGTTAGTATATGGATAGTATTATATAAATAGTATGGATAGTATTATATAAATAAATGGCAAGCACTGTGTGTTTTAGGTTTTTTTTTTACTTCCTATCTCTCCCTGTTAGCTGCCCAAACTGATGCTATTAGACACACAATGAATATGAAATCCAAAACTGGGATTGAAGCTCAAATTCCAATTCAAAGTCGGAATAGCTGAATTCCAAGCTGGAATCTTTTCTGACCAAATATTTTCTAATACCTCCAATCCTAAATATTTCAGTGGGGTACAAAGCTCCCTTGTTGACTTGAAAATAAAGTTGGCATGGTATTTTTTAAATATTTTATGAATTCCTGTTGATTTTATTTGTTACAACAGCTGCTTACATACAAGGTTAGGTAGGTTATGGAAGGTCGACGGGGTTTTGCTGGGAAAACTCTGCAATTCCTAATAATACCTTTCTGTTCTCTATGAGGTCGTCGACTGCAATCCAAGAATTGAGTTTTGTAGATGAACCTGTCTATCCACAAGTCTGTGACAGCCAACAATGCCTTGACCTGAAGCAAGTGTGGGGAGCAGAGACTGGAGGAGTAGATGATTACTACAGTGGAGTTGATTCAGTGATGCACTGCTCCCGGTTGCCCAAATATTACACTATGTATATATATCTATCTATTTGGGAACTGAGATCAGTGGGAACCCAGATCAGTGCCAATCAATTGAAAAATGTGTATATATATATATATATATATATATATATAAGTGTTTGGAGTTAGTGAGTTTTTGGCATCATTCATCTCTGTTTTACCTGGGAAATAAAGGTTCTAGATAAGGCTCTTAATAATTCTTATACTGCAGATTTACAGGTCTTTATATTGGATCTAGGTTGAAACACACTCCATTCAATTCCAGGCCAGGATTCAGAAATGGCTGTGCAGCACCTGCCAATTCACAATAAAACTGAATTCCCACTGCAGACTAGTAGATGAAATTGAAACTGGTTGCCAGAAGTGGCTCAAGGAGAACGGCCTGAGGAATGTGAGTGAATGTGAGTAGTAAGGGATACTAAACAGACAACAGCCTTTTACAGTTAGAACATTGGAAGCATGATTGAAAGGACACCTGTAGCAAATCCTGACTTGAGTAGTAAGGTGTACTAACCAGACAACAGTGTTTATTAGATTAAAACATTGGGAGCATAATTGAAAGGACCCCTGTAGAAAATCCTGGCTGATGGAACTGTGAGTGACGGTGTGGGGCTTTAATCTTTAAAACTTTTACGTTTTACTTCCATACTTCTGAGGAAAACCAAAGTATGAATTTGCTTTGTGCTAAAAACTACTTTTTTGAGTTTAATAAACAACCCTGTTTTGGACTGAACAGCTGTTTCTAAGTGAAGCACTGCTCCCGGTTGCCCAAATATTTAGCTATGTATATATATCTATCTATATATAGATAGATATATATACATAGTGTAATGTTTGGGAATTGAGATCAGTGGGAACCGAGATCAGCGCCAATCAGTGTCAAAATGTATGAATATAAATAGGAGTATTAGGAGGTAGTGAGTTTTTAGAATCATTCATCTCTGTTTTACCTGGGAAATAAAGGTTCTAGATAAGGCTCTTAAGAATTCCTATACTGCAGATTTAGAGGTCTTTGGTAAAACAGAAATGAATGATGCCAAAAACTCACTAACTCCGAACACACACACACACATATATATATTTATATATACACACACACACACACACACACACACACACACACACACACTTTTCAATTGATTGGCACTGATCTCGGTTCCCACTGATCTCAGTTCCCAAATATTACACTATGTATATATATCTATCTGAAACACATTCTAAAAACACGAGGTTAGGTTATTTGGCTTCCCCCCCAAATTGAACTTAAACTGTAGTAATCACATATGAGTATGGTTGGACAATATGCATAATATGTTGGCACTATACAAATACTACTTATTATTAATAACATTCACTGCTGCTGTATCTTCATTGTGCAAGCACTTCATAATAAAGAAAATGATGAACCTTCTGTGAATAAAAATCTGTGTAAATTTGATTTGGGACAAGTTGGTTACCATGTTCTGTAAATACATTAAATGCCTATTACATGCATTGTCAACAATAGAAGCTAAAAAATATCCCTGTGCTTTTTTTAGAATCCATTTTGCGCCCAGGATAGTTCACAAAAGCTTTTGTAACCTTCAAAAAATCATTTACCACATTCCACTCAAAATACCATTTATCCCTGTCTGGGATCAAGGAATCTTTTTCAATTACACAATAAATGATCTATAATACCCAACTGCACAGGATAGGTTAGGAGACCGAAGCTCTTTGCCTTCACCCATCAATTGTATTTTCATTGGTACCAATTGAGGGTCATGAGCTGTATGATCTTGCAATTGGCTCATTTTATTAACTAAAAGGGAAATCTGGTTATTATTAAATGCACTTAAGTCTCAAATATTTAATCTCTAATGCCATTGTCCCTGCTGAAAGCATTAACACTGGTAATTATTATAATTGTCAAAGGTTTGTGATGTGATTCCACACAAGTTGCACTTGCCTATACATATATTCTGTGAGGGGTTATGCTCAGGATCGCCTTTGCTGGGGTCACACTTGTCTGGTTCATCCAATTCAGAGCGGGGTTCCTCAATCAAACTGACCTGGGGCTCCAATTAGCTGAAGATTGTCTGGAGCCTTCATGCAGTGGGACACTTTGCTTCACTTTAAGTCCACCCCTGCAAGGGGGAAAGTCGTTAATAGCCTGGGCTCATGCTAAATCCATTAAATGCTGCCCCAACTGCTAGAACTGCACCCTCTAGTGAACATGTAACCCATTCTGCACAAGACAGCACCAGATTTAAGATATTGCAACAAAAGCTACTTTATTAAATTTTTATACTGCTGGCCATTTTTTATAATGAAAATATATTTAAATGGTAACCTGGCAAATGCAAATCTATTTTATCAGCAGTTTTGTTTTTTAGGACCAAGGCTAAGAAATAAACATAATGAATAAAACAACCTAATATGGCTCCATTGTGTTTCTAGGAGTCATGATCCATGGGGAGAAATCGATTGATGTTTAATTTATTGCACCTGTCAGCTGTTTATTTAACACTATTTTGTGTCAATGATTTTCTGTTATCTTTTGTAACATCTGAGCGGCTGAGTAAAGTGGACATTGCTTTGGATGAGAACAAAAATCTGCTGAATAATGCATATAGCGTTTACTGTATAGGGGTAGCTAATGCAAGAAGAACATCACTGTTTGTATTATGTATATATATAACCCTTAAATACCTAAAAGCAAATCTCCATTAATACCTTCCTTCTCTATCCACTTCCTAGACACAAATGGTTATTTATGAGTGTTGCTTATAAGGGATCTCAGGGGCCAGCTTGGTGAAACACCCCTAGAGTGTATATACATAATAGACTGAGCTATATATGATACAATAAACCCTCACTTACAGCAGATCTCCATTAAAAAAATGTCCTTTATCCACTCCAGGGTCAGAAATGGGCAGTCATGAATGTTGCTCAGGGGCCGGCTCAGGCTTGGTGTACACCCCCAAGGTCTGTGTCCATGATAACTTAATGATATGTCCTATAACAGAAATACTATTTGGAAATTAATTGGTTTCTTTTTAAAAGAATTGGCTGTAAAAGCATGTACAGGTAGTCCCTTGGTTAAGGACATCCGACATACATACGCCTCCTAGATAAGAACGAGGCTTCCCTGCTTGCTCGTGTGCAAGATGGAGGCTTGGAGGGGGCAGTTTGTATGACTTGGAGAAGAAATCTTTTGCTTAACACAGCTGAGGTTGTGAGTGATCTTAAGGGGTGAGCTCTTCCTGCAACTTTTTAATGACCAAGACAAATGCTGCAGTTGTTTCTTTTTGCAAATCAAAGCACAGCTTGCTCCAGAAGTTAATAAATGTCTAGGCTCCATAAAGATTTTTTTGCTTTCTTTGTGATTAACTCACAGTGAGGGTTTTATACAATAACTGACAACAGGCACCCTAGATCATAACACTACCCCCACAGGTACCCCAGATCATAACACTAGCCCCACAGGCACCCTAGATCATAACACTACCCCCACAGGCACCCCAGATCATAACACTGCTCCAGCAGGCACCCAAGATCATAACACTGCCCCCACAGGCACCCCAGATCATATCACTGCCCTCACAGTCACCCCAGATCCTAACACTGCCCCCAGAAGCACCCCAGATCCTAACACTGCCCCCACAGGCACCTGGGGTCATAACACTGCCTCCCCAGGCACCCCAGATCATAACACATCTTCCACAGGCACCCCAGATCATAACACATCTTCCACAGGCACCCCAGATCATAACACAGCCCCCATGGACACCCCAGATCAGAACACAGCCCCCACACCCCACACCCCACCCCCCACACAGGCACCCTAGATCATACCACTATCTTCACAGGCACTCTAGATCATAACACTGCCCCCACAGGCACCCCGGATCATAACACTGCCCCAACAGGCACCCAAGATCATAACACTGCCCCAACAGGCACTCAAGATCATAACACTGCCCCCACAGGCACCCCAGATCATAAAACTACCCACACAGGCACCCCAGATCATAACACTACCCCCAGAGGCACCCCGGATCATAACAGTACCCCCACAGGCACCCCTGATCATAACACAGCCCGCACAGGCACCAAAATCATAACACTGCCCCACCCACAAAAAAAGAAGGGTGCAGCACCTCCCCTTTGTCTTGATCGCCGCTGCAGAGCCTCCTGGGATACCTACACCATGCAACCTGGGATGCCCCTGGCAGCTCCTTCTGCATGCGCAGGAGCCTTTTCTTTAATAGAAAGTGAGATTGGCACTCTTTTTTTCCCCATCTATGTCAGCCAATCTCACGTACGAAGAAGGCAAATGAAGATGGTGGCGCCTGACGCTTCCTCCGCGCCAAGACCAAGGTAGATATCAGGACAACGTAGGACCCAACTGAAGGAAGGCCCAGAGAGAGCAAGGAATTGAAGGTAAACCATCAATGTAACAATAGGCGATCCAAATTACAACCAATTTCATCATTATATTTTAATGAAATATTCCCCATAAATGTTACCTAAATTCATATCTAGCTAGAAAACAGAGAAAACATAGTACAGTGTTTACTATTGTGACTTATGCGCACTTTCTATAATTTTCCACTAGGTGGCAGAATGAGTCATTGTTATAATAGGTATTGAAAGAATAACTAGAATAGGCATAAAAACCTAATTTAACCCTAAAAGCGATTTTAATGCTTAATCAAACGAAAAGGTTAATAAACTCCTTGGCTGGTCATGTTTTTCAATATTATTTCCAAAAATAAATGATAGATATTAAAGAAAATTCATTTTTCCTGATCCATTTTTGATCAATTGGACATTGCTATAAATCAATTAAAAATATCATATGGGAGTCTATTTATAAAACAATAAAAGTGACTTTCACTGAAACATTCCCTGGTGGAGATTCTGCCAGGTCCATGCATTTCAATTGCTGTTATTATTATTATTATTATTATTATTATTAACAATATTAATAATAATAATATTTTTAAACAGCGTTTATATAATGCCAAAAATTATTGCTGTACATTAAATATGGGTTGCAAATGGCGGACAGATACAGACAGTGACACAGGAGGAGGAGAGGACCCTGCCCAGAAGAGCTTACAATCTAGGAGTTGCAATAATTGAATGTTTCAGTGAATGTCAGATTATAAATAGACTCCTATGTGATATTTTTAATTGATTAAACAGGAATGTCCAATTCATCAATAATAGATCAAGAAAAATTAATTTTCT
>NC_092869.1:34608018-34614193 GCF_032062135.1 Pyxicephalus adspersus
GACAAGGACAAATCTGCTGCATGGGGTCACCAAGTGAAAAACAAAATTGTTGAATTATTTTGTAAGAGACATTTAAATTGTATTTTTGCACCTTTATTTTTTATTGCTATTTTTTTTCTTTAAAGTTTTTGCTTTTTATAATTAACTATTTATTCTATCAGCTCTGGTACCAGGGTGACAAGAGTCAACATCCCTCCTACAATGGAGCAATAGCATTGCCACCATGCTATGTGTCCTCTTATTGTGCAGCTTCAGGATGCCGAGCCAACATGCAATATCTTTGCATCTCTGCAATACATACACTCTCTGTTTTTTTTTTTAAAGCCTTTAAAAATGCTGCAATACATGTTGTTTGCTGTTTGAGTCGATAACTATGCGCTATGCTTCTATTGTACAGCCAAGCAGTGTTGTCATCCCTGTTTACTTCTCTTCTGCTGAACTACAGAACACGCACACACTCCCCCTGGTTAAAGAGCCTTTCCTCATTTTGATGGAAAAGCCTTCCATTAAAGAATCAATCATTTCAATATAAAGGTCATCTACTAAAGAATTTTCAATCCATTCCTTTGATAAGATTGTCTTTTATTTGTCCCAATGGTGGACTACCATTCTATAAGTATGAACAGAGATGTTTCTTTGCATACACAAACAAAGCAGACCCCAAGCTAAAGACTTTCGGAAAAGGTTGCATCACCTGCTTGAAGTTTTCGGAGAGGCAAGGACAGGTACATGTAGGGGCCTGTGTCAATGAATATCAGTAGCTTAAGACAGGTTTGGCTATAAACTTCTAAAGGAATCTGCTTGAAGGAGGTCAAGACACTTATCTTTTAGATCAGCAGTTGCCAACCGGTGGTCCACGAAAAAATGTTGGTGGTCCGCGGCTCTGGTCTGTGCACCCCCAGCGGCATCAGGAGAAAGACCCCACTGGAGAGGCACATTGGCCAGAGCCATGAACCATGCCCCCCATATGGATCACATGCTCAGGGCATTGGGCAAGTCTTGTTCCTGGATAAAACCGGTCCACTTTCCCATCGCAGGTTCAGTGTAAGGAACTTACCTGTCCTGCGAGCCCGCGGCATCCCTGGGGATCCAAGCCTGCAGCAGGCAGCATGGCAGAGGCTGCTGGCCTGCTCTCAGCGTGTCTCTCTCTGCAGGCGGAGGGATCCATCCTGGCCAAACTACTGTTCGGCCAGGCGGCATCCCTTGCATCTCTATGGACGTGATTAAAGTCCTGTTCTCAGCACTTCTTTGGATGTGCAAAGTAGTGCACGTCCCAGGGGTACCCCCCGAGGGCATGGCACTCGACTCCCTCGCTGCGAGGCGGGACATAGTAAGTTTGAATTCAGTTACTCTCCAACCAAATGGCGCCAGGTGGCGCAAGGTCATTGGTCACTCTGGCCATTTAATGAGAACCTGTCCTGTACACCATTGCCCGCTATAAGCCTCTTTGTACACAGTGTGCTTGGGTGCGTTCTTTGTGTTGAATAACGTTTCTCTAATTGTCATTATAAAAGCGACCTGGTCTGATACCTGATTCTTGCTTGAATGCTGCCTGTCCTGACCTCGGATTGTTTGTGACCTCTCTTGTTTGCTGCCTGCCCTGACCTCGGATTGTTCCTGACCTGCCTTTGCCTTACCCTCCTGTACTACGCTTCGGGCTTGATTTCTGTAAATACCCTGTCTTGTTTTATGACTACAATAAAACTCAATAAAAGGACTTTTGGAGTTGGCTGTGGTTTTTGTGCACATTACATTCAGATCTGCAATGGGAGAGTGGGCTGGTTCTGGCATCATGACATCACTATGGAGGAAGTTTCTTTCTCTTTGAATTACTCCTGGCTCCCTGTGCATGCGCGGTCCAGAGCCGGTAAATTTAGTGACCTGTGTATCCGAAAAGGTTGGTGACCACTGCTTTAGATGCACTAACCTACTTTTCTAATAGTTTGCTATAGAACTATATATATATCTCCAATTCAAGTATATAGGAGCAGTTGGGAACCACTTTATGCACATGTTTGCATGTAGCTGCTTTGGCGCTGGGTTGCAGCATGGTTTTAAGAAGCGACATGTTGCTTCTGGCCATGCAGTTGGTTTTTCTTCTCTAGAAACCGAACCGCACCACCTCCGCAAACCTAAATGCAACACAAGCAAAGATGTTCGCCTTCAGTGCCGTTTGCCACTCCTGAGATCATAGCAATAGTTTGTTGTGTGCTTGGGAATGGCTTACTCTGTGGTTTTCCTCTGCAAGTCTGAAATGGCCCTTAATTTTTTCTACGTCCCAACTAAATCTTGATTAAATGCTTTATGTAAATTGTTCCACATATTGTACATAAAAAGTGCACATATAGGTGCTTGCTATACATTATATGACCAAATGAATTTTATTTGTTGGATATGTCATGACATATAATGTGGAACTGCCCCCTTCCACTCCAGCACTTCTTTGCAGCAGTTTATGTAAAAGAAAACCTGGTTCAAAATCTCGAAGGCTCAGGCTCTGTGCAGGACACCCGCAATGGGGGAACCCTTGAAATACCTTTTAGGTCTTCAGGAAACCCCTGCTTTAATGATTAAATCTGCACAATCTGGATATTATCCTGGTGGTCATTGGGAAGAATGTCACACTTACAGATAGCCCAAAAAATCATTGGTGTCAGATAAACTGACCTGAGAGGCGGTTCTTTTAGGGGGTCTCCAAATGGACCATCAGAGATGAGACAGCAGATCCTAATTAGGAAGATTTATTGATGCAACAGAAAAACAGAAATGCTTAGCTGTTAAAGCACAGAGATTCTAAATAAAACAAGGAAATACATCAATCTTTATACGGTAGGTATATAGAGTCACTTCTGTATAGGAAGTACAGAGAAGTATAGAGAACTACAAAGAGATGCAGCAGAAGAGGAGCGGAGGGAAGGATGGATGAGTCTGGCTGCAGCATTCATGATAGATTGTAGAGGAGAGAGTTGGGTTAGTGGAATACCAGAGAGGAGGAGGTTATAGTAGTCCAGACGAGAGATGATAAGAGCGTGTACAAGGAGTTTGGTGGTCTCTGGGGACAGGGGCGGATTTTGGAGATGTTTCAAAATGCTCTGATAATGGGGGGTAAATGAGAGGGCGGAATTGAAGGTGACGCCAAGACAACATGCATAAAGGGAAGGGATGAATAACAGTGTTGTTAACAGTTAGAAAAATGTATAGACATGTATTGAAAGTGCAGTCATTAAACTTAAGTCAAACACATCAGATATCAAGCTAAAATGTTTTAATTAATCAAACCTTTTCATATATATATATATTTGGCCATATTGATACCACCATGACAAAGACAGGAATGGCAGTTCTGAAGCTCACTTCCTGCAAAGAAAAGTGAAAATGAAGAGGTGAGACATATATTGATCATGATCTGACAGTGTTGGCAACTGGTTTTCTTTTCATAGTTAGACGTTTGATAACACGTGCCAATGTTTTTTGCTTAGTCATTGACAGTCCTTCAGGAAAACTTCCTAACAACTAGTGACATTATGCCCTAAAATGTGCCTATAGAGAAAGATATTCTTCACATCAAAGTATAAATCATCTTTATATGTTTTATTTAACCAAAATGAAATTTAATAAATCTTAAAAGGAGGGTTCCTATAGTCCTTTGTGGACAATGGGTTATTTCCTTTAGCCTTCTAGCCATACTGGAGGACTTGAACAATCAATGGTTTTCACAAAGCACAGTTGCTATGATTTCTTATATATTGTAGCATCAACAGTGCCAGCCCTTCACTGGAAACACCAGAACCCATCAATATAGAAGGAGGCCTCTAATTGCGGCCATATACATGCAATGGTCAAATGTGCACAAATTGGGTCCATATAGGGTGTATGTATCAAAGCTCCGAAATATTACAATACTTGTACGTATGTTGAAAATGAAATTAAATTCTGAGTTTGTAAAACGGACTCTAGGTGACAGTGTTATACCACAAACAGAACACCAGCCTGATGGCGAAAGCTTGAGTTGAAGCAGTCGATATAAATGCGTTATTATCCTAGGTACGGCATTATGTCATGCCTGAAATGCTATGTTCTATTTTGGCAGACGAGTGATGTAATGCAATGGCTCCGGCAATTAAATATACAATCAATCGAACCTTAAATGCACCAGGATTTCTGTAAATATGTGTCCGCAATGCCAACATTGTCATTAAGGTGTAATTAAAATCCCCCCTCCCGATCATCACCCAATGTTTCTTGCCAGTTTAAAGCTCATTTATTAATTCCTGCTAAGCACAAAATCAGCTAAATTTTCTTTCTGATGGGTTTAGTGGCTAATTACATAGAAGAGCCACTTTCTAGCCTAACGCTGGTGAAAAATGCCTAGTTCATGCTTGTATTTATATCTGCCAATTCCGAGTTTATTATGTCTTTGTTAAACACCTACGATACGGGGGAGGCTGGCTGGGCAAACTGGAGGGGTGTTCATGCCACAGATGATGGGGAAGTGCTTTGGCATGAAAGATATCTCTAATGAAAATCAGACATTTTCTCAGTTTAGTAATACAGTGAAGGTAAAAGGTTTGTGAGACCGGTAATGTATTTCATGTAATGAATCCTATTATAGGTTATAGTCTGCTTTTCATATAACCAATTTTATGCAGTGACAATGCTCAGGTACAATGTAAATGTTTACTAAAAGGGTAATTTTCTCTGCCTGTTTACTACAATCTATGCTATATATTCTTGGTTCATCTATCTACATATCTTTCTTTCTTTCTTTCATTCATTTGATAGATCTATCTGTCTGTCAACATAACAAAATGCTATGAATACCAGTATAGAAGAAGAAATACCAAGAAAGGGCTTTTATTCTACATATGTTCATATTGTTGATTTGCCATAAATTTACAGCTAGGTTAGATAAATTGACATATAGCTAGATAAATAGATAGATAGATAGATAGATAGATAGATAGTGTCACACTGGGGAGACAGGACAACTAGCCCTGAGAAGGACCAAGGCGCAGAGTCCAAGCAGTAACCAGGTCTGCTTCAGAGCCTCTAGTGGTGAGGATGTTGCACTGCTAGTTACCGCTAGGTTGCGATCCTTGGGCACACCAGGGTGGGCAGGAAGATACACGGTACCAAATCACAAAGCAGAGGAATCGTCAAGGAAGGCCGGGGTCAGGCCAGGCAGCAAGCAAGAGAGGTCAGGTCACATGCCAGAGGTCAAATATCACAGATCCAGTAACAGACACCAGTGACACAGGGGCCTTTGCAGGCAGACACTGGAAGCAACAGAAGGCACATGTGACACAAGAATAACCACAGACAGAGAGGAACAATGGAACAGCACAAAGGATTTGGCTGGAAAACAACAGACTGGGTAACAAAGGGTAACGCAGGAGCTGGACAGAGGAAATAGTGAATCAAGCAACAGGTGCACAGGAACTAGCTCAGAAGCTAGGGGCTCGGCACTAGTGGAGACACGTTGCACGAACGCTGTGTGCTGTGTCTGAGCTAAATAGCCAGGGATGGTTAGGAGGCTATTTCCTGATTGGCTGGCAGGTTGGACGAAACTGATAAGGCTTGGTAGCGTAGGCACACCCAGCGTCAGAACTGCCCGCATGCTCAGGAGAGTGCATTACTTAGTGATTAAGAAGTAAGTGTGACAGATAGGTAGATAGATAGATAGATAAATAGATAGATGGATAGATAGATAGACTGATGGGTAGATAATAAATGACATCGCTCTGGTCACGTCCTTGGTGTTGATATGTGTACACTCATTGTTGTTGTGCACATAATTACACACATTGCACTCACTGTTTCAGCTTTTTGCCTGCAATATTCTGCTCTGCTCAGCTAATGAGAATGGCTCGGTATTAATCACTGTAAAATATGAGCAACACTGAGATAAAATGTACTGCTTATCTTTTGAAAAGGAAACAAAGCCATGGTTTGTTTACAAGTTGTGCATAATAAAATATCCTTGAAGCACACAATTAATAAAAATTTGTTACTTGATGGTTTTCAGAATCATTATGAGCATTTCATATTATTAGAGAATGCACAGACTGAAAAGCGATGTCTTGAGAGTTGCCCAAGTAAAAACAACACAGATTTACATTTGTTGCATAATTTCTGTGAATGTGAAAAAGATGGAGATGGTATCAGCATCTGTGGC
>NC_092869.1:34614451-34628628 GCF_032062135.1 Pyxicephalus adspersus
ACCTTTCTGTGGATAATTCACAAAATGCTTGTCGGAGAACAAGACAGTTAATTAGTGAATTCAGCATCTAAAATTACTTTTGTGCATTCCAAGATTTTCATAGATGACACGCTTGCAGACAGTTTGGGATTTTTGGGTAATGGCGGGTGTCAATAGAATATCAGCTCAAGTTCGGCCAATCCAAAGCTTACTCTACCAACGAAGGAGGAACCCTTAAAAGTTCACATTGGGCAGCCGCTGCCAGCTGCACATTATTCCGGTTTGTATGCAAGAGTCTGAAAAGCCCATTGTTGATAAAACGGCATTGGGCATTTTATCTGTTGGTTTTCATCATTGTTTAGGACCACCATTGATACCACCAGCCAACCCTTGTACAGTTATAAATGTCCCTATTGCCTGGTGGTGGCAAACACCAGGTAATGTAAATGCTCCCTGATCAATGGTCGATAAAGCTAAAAGTGGAATTTACTTGGAGCCCCACCGAACATATTTGGGGACCCTGTTGGCTGGTGAGTGTCTGGGGTCCTTGTGCAATTTAATGACGGCTAACAGTAGAACTCTTCAATCACTAATGCACCTTCTCTCCTTGGCCTGTCACACAATGTTTTGTATTTTGTGAATGGCCAATGCTTGGCCAAAAAGAAAAAGGTGCATTAGTAAATAAGATCAGTGATCCCACTATGTCAAGGGGTGTACAAATAATGTTTGTTTGGTTATCAAGAACTGCTGGTCTCATTGTGCAGCATCAAAAGTGAGAAACTGTGTTGTTAGCAGAGAATAAACTATGATGATGCATGGTGATAAGAATAGTGGGGGCGCCGGGGAAGGTCATTTTTTATTGCCATGCAATTAGCAAAATATGTTGACAATATGTTGATAGAATATACCTAAAAGTGTCCATAGAAAACACTTGCTACTGATAGAACGCAACTGTTGGTTGTTGCCAACTTTTGCCAACTAATAACAAATCATTTTTAGGAAATTTTCAGGATCACCCTGGTTCCCCCATGTTAGTCTATCTTCTCCAGTCTTGGAGAGCTTTAATAATATGGGCCAATATCTTCAGTCTGGTATCAATTTGAAAAACGTGTGAGATAAAGCATGGATAGATGCATTCATCCTACAATTGCAATGTGCTTGCATGTGCGCAGATTTTTATGGTACTGCAAAACCAGTTAGATGTGAAAAACAGTCCAACAGAACCTGTCATTTCAGGGCTCATACTGTACATGATATAAAAAAAATCAGCAATCTAATATGTAAATGTAACAGCTAAGTCAATCTCCAATCAGCAATTAAATAAAATGGCAACTAGTAACCTAGAGCAGGACCATTCTTCACACTTCACAACAAGTAGTTTAACATGTGTCTAAATATTATGACAGTGGAAGCACTTGACTTTGTACTGATCATTGGGAATACAGTGCCTAACGATTCCATTTCCAAGGAAGAATATACAGATCAACATAATTTTTTTTTATACTGTATATCATATAAGCAACCAAAATAGCTTTGTTGTTTGAAAGTTGAGGTTTATTTAAGTTGAGTTCTAGTTTAATTAAAAAATGCACATTGGTGGCATAAATTCATTCTAAAAAGAACTGACCAAAAAGCTTTATAAAAGTTCTTAGAACTATCACTTAGTTCCACCAACCAGCTCCCCCAAATCACCAAAAAAATTCCATGATGGAGTGCTGCACTCTTAAAGTTAGAATCCCAGCATGAATCAAAGTTTCATTTTCATTTTCACTGTATGTCTGTGAAGGTTTTATTTTATCCAGGCCATGGTAAAACTAGAGATGGTTATTCACAGTCAACTAGACTTCTGGAACGTTGAGGACATTTATCTCCTTTCCAAGAGACTCATTTTCAGAGGAATGTACCTTGACATTTTATGGCCACACGGGTAACTCATGTCAACTCTGATCCAGGTCCATGGTTATCCTAGAACTAATTTAGTTGCATTGCTAAAGATGTGATTCCATCACAGTTAACACCGGCCCCAAACTTGGAGGTACCAGGGTTCATAGAACGAGATGGTTTTACAGACTTTCATTCTTTCCATCAAATTCTTGAACAATTAACCTCTACCTTGAAACATTATAATATTATTTGGATGAAAATGACTAAGTAAGCAGTGTAGCGTTAAATGCTGGGATCGGTTATTGGCACTCATTAGAACTGAGGAATCCATTTGCAATAGGTCTATAGGAGTAGTCCAATGGAACTAGTTTCCACCTGAGCTCTAGCCTTGCTTTGAGTCTTGTACAGCCGTATTGGCTTTATTATACTAAAAGGGCTTTCTGTAAGTTCACTACAGGCTTCACTCAATGTACATTAGAAGCTGATAAATGGCAGATACATTTTGCCACATTCCCTGCCTTGAGGACTCCAGAATCCCCTAACAATTTCTTTTCCAGTGTGACTGTCCCTGGCCCACCCTCTTTGATGAATTTCCGGTTTTTTAATCAATGAGGACAACATCACATGCAGCCTACCTAGGAATGACAGCTATTCCATAATGAAATCCTACCATCAAGAAATTTTGATATTGCCATAAGTGCCCCCAAAAGCCAGCCCACATTTTGATTTAGGGTTGATGGTATTTAAGAGGGGAACCTGCTGACCCATCCTACCAGCTATGATCTCTCGGTTCCATTGAGATCATGAAATCACTGGATCTAAAATAGGGTATAAAATGCAGAAAAAAAAAGATCTTTTTTTAAAATTCTGTTCAATTCATAATGACAGGGATGGAAGTATACACCTAGAAAAGCCAAAATGTATGTGGATTAACAATAAGCTTTACTTACTGCTATGAAAATATGGCATACCATCCATGTTAAAAAATATCTCTTATGTTAACTTTGCAATAAGCAAAATAAATTTCCTCAATAGAAAATATCTTTCTTTTTAGTCCTGGGAGCAGGTAAGATACAGAAGCACATTTTCGTTATTTCAGAATTGCTCTGAGATTTTGGTCTCTGGTTTGCCAAGGAAAGGTCTTAGCAATTCCCTCGGGGACATCACAGATTGATTTATGATATCAACAAGCTGTTTGGAGAAAATTGAAGTCTGTATGGTTCAGTCATGGTCCTTATTTATCTTCATTATACCTCGTCGGAGCGGACATTTGAAACAGTGGCTTGCTTCCTGGTTAATTGATTGCAAAATTTAAGAATCACTTTGCTGTGGCATTTGCTTTATGTACAGTTAGGCTTGAGCGTTAGCATTTGTTATGAAATGGAGAAGAAAATGAGAAGTTATGTAAGGTACATGTATGCATGAATCTGCAAGACACCTGATGTTCCAATACTATTCCATTTATTTGTATTTAGTTTTTGTGTGGCCGTGTACATATCAATAATTCCTAATCACTGAAATATAAGATGGTTTGGCTTGTGTAAAACTCTGTAGCTCTAAGTGTTTCTCAAATAAGGTTTGATAGAATCCTAGGGTTCCTCCTAAGGTTGTTAGGGGTTCCTGGAGCAATGAGCAATTTGTGTTTCTCGGATCAGTTTACCTGATACCAATAATCTTTTTGGCTATCTTTTAAGGGTCACAGTCTTCCCGAAGCTAGCAATGTAGGCATTCTTGCTACTAACTACAACCTTAATGTACTATGAGCTGTGGATATAATATTTATAGAAAGGGTTCTCTAAAGAGCAGAAAGGTATTTCAAGGGGTTCCCCAATGTTAAAAAGTTTGAGGAAAACTGATCCAATCTATAGTCCTTTATTATTAATGATATAAATCCTAATAACTTTTTAGACCCGAACTGCAAAGATAGAATTTGTCAGATTATTGGTCGATATTGAACGTTTTCCTATATCACCTATTTCAAATATCATTCCCATAGCGTTAAGAAAAAACAATTACATTTACAAATAAATGTTTTTTTAGCGTTGAACCAAATGAACCAACAGCACTTAATCAATCACTATGTTTCACATCATTAGGCTGTCAAGCCTGAGTGACTAAGAAGCATTATTACAATATAGTATGAAAAGTACCAGTTACTTGGATGGAGAAGGAGGATTATCTATGGTAATAAAGATTGTCCACTGTCTACTTTAAGCTACCTACACATGTTCAATTTTTCTCGCCTGATAATTGGCTCAGGGCGGATATCGGGTGAGAATCTGGAGTGTACAGCCCACGTTGTTCATCGTCGGTGGATCCGTCCTGGTGGATCCACGGACGATGACCGACGAGCGATCCTAATGCAAAAGGGAAGGGGGAGAGCGTGCAGCAGGGTGCCGGTGCGTCGCTCTTCCCCTTCCCTCTCCATAGAGCAGAACAGTGCTGTATGTACAGCACTCGCTCATGCATCGTGCGGTTCTTATCGTTGGAATTGATTGGGAAAGATCCATTCAAATGACAAGAATTTCACGTGTGTAAGCGGCTTTACAATTTATCATTGATCCATTGATTAGGTAACCCAGCCTGGATGATTGGTTGACAATGGGTCATATGAGAATGAGTGGAGAGTAAATGCTGTAAGGACCATATCACTCTGGAAATTTTGTAGCAGAGAACAATCTCAGCTACAGATTGCTGATGTTAGCAATATACAGTGATTCACACCTATCTATCACTATCAATTTGATGCAATTTGAGTGATTAGTCACAGCTACATCATCGGTTGATGTTCTCTACTACAGGTTGCTTTTCTTCAGCACATTCCTAAGTCATAGATATGAATCAAGAGGGTGAGTTTGACTTGGCCGCTAATGAAACCGCTTTATCATTATAAAGGATGACATTGTTGGTATAAATCCACCACTGTACTGCCAAAGCCCGTCCAACACAAATTCTCAATTTAAAGGTGGCTAAAAGCTTTGAATCTTTCAAAATCAATGGCTCAAGAGCAAAACTTGGCTGATCCAGCCTTACCATGAACCTTGAAGTTGATTTTATATATCACTAATGGAAATTTTAATGGTTTAATTCAAGTGGCGCTTAAGCTCATTGTAGAATGACTATAAAGTGTGAACAGTAACCTGTAAATGTTAACAGTGATCTGTTGATGTGTGAGAGTGTGATTCCCACTGATCACTTAAACCAAATCTGAGCAACATGTAGTGATTGGTGGAGTTGTGTTTGGTTTGTTGGGAATTTGGTGAATGTTTTCTGAAGTGAACCCAATATTCGGGTTGACCCTTATTCTATAAAAGATGAATCTTCTACTCCCTTCAGTGTAAGATTCATCTTTGAATATTCCTATGTTCATAAGGGTCTACTTATGAAATTTTTTACCCCTATCAATTGGCCAGGTTTCATTCTGTTTTGTTTGGTCAGATACACGGAGAAGGAATCTACTAAGGAGTACAAAGCATTTTTCTTTAACAACTGGTTTACTATTTGATAACTTGTCACTACACCAATGAGCTTTCATTATAATATACATTGAAGGGAGCACTGAATGGGGAATTTAACTCAGCTAAACAAACAAAAAAAAAAAAAACAGCTGAACTGATGAAGAATTCATAAATACACCCATTAGGGTAGTTTCCCTTCTGAGTAAATATTCCTAATTCTTATTTTCTCTTAGGGTCAAGTAGTAAATTTGATGCTTCTAAGGTATTTTCAATTCTGATTGAATGTTCTTCGAATATGTTGCATCCATTTATTCTTAGAAGAGAAAACCCTTTAAAGTTCATGAAATTTTGCAAAAGTTAGGGAAACAGCAAAACAACAAAGGAGGTCATACCTCATACCTAGTGATCAATGTGCATGACCGCCAACTGTTCTAATGTGGTTCATAGTTGAGATGAGGTGGTCAAGTCCTTATGATCAATACCAAAAAGCAAAGTTACAAATTCAAACTTTGTAGATCAATTGATCCACAGCTGCCATCTAGAAAAGCACCAAATATACATCTGAAAGTTGATTACTATTACAAAGGCCCTAATGTCGACTAAATTTAGTTAAATTTCAGAAGAGAACCATTTTCTACATTAGATTTTCCTTTACAATTTTTATTTCTACTTGGACTTCAGGAATTGCTGGAAGGTTACAAGGCCCAGTCAATCCCCACCTTTAGTCTTGTACAAGAAAGTTAATTAGATTACTTGTACTCTGTTGCTTCTCTATCTCTAACAGCTTAACAACTTCTCTTTGCTCAATAAACACTGTTTTTGTTGCCCTTTTACACATGTTCCTGTCTTAAAATTAATTTGTTCCAGTTTAAATTAAAGCAAACCTGTCACTCAGCAAAGCACCCTAAATAGCCATTATCATGGAATTACTGTCTGGTACCACGAGGGTTCGTTTTTTTCTAGATGTACTTCACAATGCCTAAAGAACAACCTGTTTCTGTAATGTTCCCATACTTTTCTCAGATGTGTTGTGTCATACTTATAGATGACTTTGTCTTATTGTCTCATGGAACAGAAAGAAAAAAAGTGTCAAAGCACCAAAATGCAGTATGCAGGACTTTTCTACTACACAAAAAGGAAAAGGTTACAGTGTATGTAATGTATTGTGTCAAGTTCATGCATTTTGCCTTTAAAAATGTATTGAGTACATTAGAGCAGTTAGAGACACAGACATTGGGGGTAGATACATCATTATAATGTATGGATAAATAGATCTGCAGGTTTCTCCTGAGAGCCCCAAACCTAAAGCACATATTGTATATGTTGATCCTTCATGCTGGTCAGGAAAATTGATCTTCAGGTAGCAAAAATCTCAATGTGTCTTGATTTGAGAGCAGAATGTTATGTATGATGACTTATCAGTGGTCTACTGTCTCCTTAATTGCTTAATTATTGGTAACTCCCTGGCATACAATAGCATTCCTCTGGAGATGATTTATTTGCAAACATAATGTAGCCCATGAAAGAGAACTCTAAGGCTACATACACATGTCAACAATCATAGAAAAGTGAAGGGAAGAGAGCACAGTGGGGTGCTGCTTCGTCATTCTGCCCTCTTCGTCATCCTCCCCTCTCCATAGAGCAGAGCGGCGCTGTATAGACAGCGTGCAGTAGATTGTTGTTAGAATTGATTATGAAAGACCCTTTCCATAATCAATTATTGCACGTGTGTACATAGCCTAAATCAGAAATCTATTCATCCAAACATTCATATATTACTCCACATGGATACTGGTAGTTAATTAGCAATTGACCAATACAGGAGAATTCCCCAATGATAGTACAGTAACTATATCATTGAAGCACTAACATGGTTTACCAACAAATTATACATTAAATAATACATTTCATCCATGCTCACTGTCTCTCTCATTTGATTTCAGTTTCAGCACATCCTTCTCACTACTATACATCTGCATACTGCAACATGTAGTAATATTTTCTTTTTTTATATAGTATTATTTTTTTTCTGCATAGTATATTAACATAACTTCTTAGATCCGCTAGAATAGCTTTCTTTACATGGCTTAAAAACTCATTAGCTCATCGAAGACCCATATATGCCGGGTTACTTAAGATAGCCCTAACATATGTGTTGGTCTATTTCTTGGCCAATAAACACAAAGGTGAAATTGAGTAATAATACTTGTCAAACATTGTATTTCCATAAAAAATATGAATAATTTAGGTATCAATTTAGTTCATGAGTAACACTTACACCATAGCCTTACTAATAGTTTTTATTTTCCACAATTCTACATCATTAAACCCGGTCTTCCTTGCTGAGGGTTGATCCAACAACTGTGTTGTTCATAATAAACTAAATATTAATATAACAATTAATTCATAGTAGATCTTTCACAGTTCCAAGTTTAGCTATTGCTGCCTATTGCTTCAGGACACCATCAACTCAATGTGGCTTTGCTGATTTTTCAGGACAGTGGTTTTACAGTTTTTTTCCAATCAAATTTTGATCTTACGTCTCTTGGTTGTTTACTACATTCAGGATTACCATCCTATTCCAGCCGTATAGTGTCCTGTATCTGCCTATACCCCTGGCATCAGTTCTTTTAGTGGCATGTTGTGTCACGCTCAACCACATCTCTTACCCTTTTAGCTATTTATATGTGATCTCCAGGGTTGTGTAAAGAAGCAGCCATTGTGCAGCGATACGTGTCAAAGAATGAATTGATTCTCCATCCACTGTGAAAAATAGCTTGCACAAGCCAACCTGCACAAGCCCAACCTCTGGAGGGGCGTCATATTATTACCCAATGTTAAATATGATGCCTATTGATTGTATCATTAATATGTGATGTGTTGTTATATTGATGTTTGAAGTAACATGTTTAGATGTTATTTTACCTACACAAGCCCTTGAAAGTCCTGCTTTTTCCGAACTTTCTTGTTCTAAGAAAATTGTTTTTGGCATGTTGATATTGGGATGTGGCTTTTAGATTTCCCATTAATAAAAGAATGTTTCACATCAGGGGCTTCTCATCCAATTTATTGCTGCCTATGTCATCAATATATTTTTTAAAGATGTTTCCATCGAATTGCCAACAAAAAAATGCATCCAGAATCCCATAACTTGATATTTAGTTGTATTATAGATCCTTGAAAAAATGAACAAGAGCAGTATCAGCATCACCAGCAGTTAATAAATACTTCATCAACATGTAGTTATTACCCCAAGGTAATCAGTATTAGATCAGTGTTTCTTTTTACTATGTGGGAATCCTTAATATTACTTTCAAGTCCTCAGGAAATTCCTGCTCTAATTGCTATATCCACAGTTCATAGTATATTGGCTTGGTGGCCAATGGAAAGAATTGCAGGCCTATAACCAAAAATATAATTGGTGTTATTTAAACTGATCTGAGAGGCACAAACTGCTCATTGCTGGTTGAGAAACACTGCTTTACACTAAGCCATTGAGTCTGATTTAATAAAGCTCTCCAAGACTGAGTTTTCCCAATTAAAACCTTTAGAACTACTAAAAATACTACTAGAAATACTAAGTATCATAAAATGTATATCATGAATATATAGAATTTTTGGATATTGTTATCAGACTGTCTGTTTATTTGATGTATCATTAAAATTTCTAAGGTCTCCTAATCCCCTGAGGAAGCCCCTTTGGGCGAAATGTGTCAGGAATGAGACTTTATTCTTGAAATGACTAAGTGTAGGGAGTGTAGGGTCTGTTCATATTGGGCTTCAAAAACTGTAAGAAGCACAATACACATACTTTGTCTACAAAGTGGACTGTCCCCTGCAGGGGGGATAAATGTTATTGTGGATATAATGCATGTTTTGTAAATTATTTTTCTTGTTTACTTTGTTTAGAATAAAGGATTTTACATATATTAATTTATAATAACTATGTATATATAAAAAGCCGCTTTCGTTCCTTTCCATTTAATTCTCCAAGACTGGAGAAAATAGACTATCATGGGAGAAACTGTGTGATCCAAAAATCTGGAATGGACCTGGTCCATGATTAAAAACATTTGACAACCAACAACAAAGGATTTTTCAGGAATTCCAGGTTTGATGGATCACCAAGGTCCTCCCATGATAGTCTCTCTTCTCCAGTCTTGGGGAACTTAAATAAATAATAATATATATAATAATAATAATAATAAATCCTGCTTAATAATAATATTATAATAAGTTGTGTAAGAATAAAACTTTTGTAAGCCTTAACTGAAAGGGTGCTATAATGCAACAAAAAGTAGCCTGGATCTGCAGGGATCTGGTGTGTGATGAATTTTTGCATAAGGGAGGTCACCTTATCTCAAAAGGGGTATATCAATGGGCACCACCAGAACGTATATAATATTGTACCGGCCTCTTTACCACATTACCAGCACAGGTTAGGTACAGAAGGAAAAAAACAATGCAGTCTGTCCATGGCTCTATACCAATAGGACTGAATGTTTTATCCAGCAAAACAGGGGCGGGTAGTTAATTAGATTGTAAGCTCTTTTGGCCAGGGTCCTCTCCTCTTCATGTGTCATCATTTGTATCTGTCAGTCATTTGTAACCCCTTTTTAATGTACAGCTCTGTGTAATATATTGGTGATTTATAAATACAGTTTAGTACTAATAATATTAATAAACATCACCAGGGGGTCAAGCTGGCCAATGTGATAAGAATCCTCAGACATCCACTCATGGAAAATCAATCATTATCTTTGTTCAGCCAGCCTTTGATGGCTGTTTTATGATCTTCATCTGCCCAAACAGAGAAGGATGCTTGTAATCTGCTTTTCAGGACTCATAGATTAGTCCTTTATTCAAGTCATATTGATATCAATTTTTTCACTTCCAATAATAAATAAAACAAAAAAGCGACATAAACAGCTCATACCTGCACTAAATCAAAACAGCAACACAAGTTACATATGTCTGCACCTCTTGCAAATTGAACAAAAGTTTCTCTTTTTAGGGTTTCATAACAACAAACATGACATGGTCATACATAAGGATCAGCTTAGACAAGTCTGGGGTATTGCTTTATCCAATAGAAAGGATGTAATTATGCTTTTCAGTATACAGCATTAGTACAGATCTTCCCATTAAAGGACTTCTGCAATAAGATAACATTATTACATTACTATAAAATTAATAATACTTAGAAAATCATGAATACAGGGGATCCACAGATGGCTAAGAAGGCCTTTTGTGTTAAACATTCAAAAATTTGTGTTTTCTGGTAACTGCAATCCAAACAAGCAAATACCCCATGACTATATGTTTAGAACCAACTGGGTCCTTCTCTGGTCATAGGTTAATATATATTGCTGTGTTGTGTTTGTTTTCATGGAGATTTCTAATAAAGGATACATTTTAGACAAATTGAAGGGGATTCTGACCAATAACAATGGTTTTACTTATTTAGTACTAGCCAACTCCCTAAAGGTATAGCTTAGATCCATGGCCAAAACAAATAGAGATACCTACCTGTAAAACAGGAAAATAGGGCACAACATATGACCATCACTGCCAACATTCAAAACAGTAATCAACAGACATGCCAATAAAACTAATATGAATAAATTCATCCATGAGGTGTGTTTTTTAAAGCATTTCTTTAAAAGGGAAACCATTAAAATCACACAGGATCATATTTATTTTTCCTGTTTTTTCCCCCTTTTTTACAGGCTGAAGTATTTCTATTTTTTGGGTTGAATATGGATCACTTGGTCTTGAATGATCTTTTGTGCATTATCATTGGCCACCAGTAGATGGTACTGCGTCCTCATGTAAAGTGTTACAAATTCTGTCTCAGACAACCAAAAGCTTTACACTTTACATGAGGATACAGCGCCATCTAGTGACCCAAATATAAACCAAGCTTCATTTGTGTAAAGGCCAATTTTAGAAATTTTGAGTATATATGAAAACTCATCAACCACTGATTCCAGGCTCATGACATTTCTTACAAAAGTTATAGTTACTTTATTGGCCGTATCACGTAGTGGCATTATGGTAGCCAGATAAGAATGATTCCCATTAATGCTGACAACTCTTTAAAGAAAGTTGTTACTAAGTTGGAGACAGCAGTCCTATTATTTTTCCTTCTTAGGACTCAAGCCAAACTTTACTTAATTACTTTTTTGTACAACAAGGAAGTTGCTATCACCCATTAAACACACTAATATGATTAGATGTGATGAGTTACCTTTTTCATCTGTCTCACAGCTTCTTCGCTGATATTTGTACCCAGAAATTTAATTGACAGAGAACATTCACATCCAAATGTTTTCCTATTATCGAGCACTTATTTGTGTTTATTTTCCCACAGTAGACATTAGTCACCAAGATCCTTTAAATAGCTTTAAAACTCATCTTCTACGGCACTTTTAAACATTCACGCTTCCTCTCTTGAGCTGAATTCTGACAGAAATGAAGGTAATTAGTAGGAAACATAAGCGGAGAATTCAGATTCAAATGATGTGACTAATTGTTTTTTTAATCCCAGGTGAAAGGAAAGCTGAACGGAAAGAGAACAGAAATGAGCGCTCTTCTAATGTCTGCAAATATACTCAGATACTCAGGCTTCATATATACACATATATATTTAAATCATGCTAAAGTAATGGTTTGCTGAGAAACTTCTATTTAAACCGAACTAAACCCTTTCTTCCAAAAAATTGTGACCAGGGAGGTCCTTTATAGCAGAAGGGTCAGGCAATGTCCATTCTACAATAAAATATACAATACACAATACAATACACTTACCTGTTCTTATTCTGTTGCTGTCCATCTCCTTTCTTCTCTACCCATATGCGCAGCTCAGCTAGGAGAAGCTAGCGATCAGGCAGGTATCATGTGTTTTATTGGATCAGGGATATTTCCTGTCTCTTTCTGTAATAAAACTGCTTGATCGTAAATTTTTAAAGCTAAATTTCTGCTTCAAATCTGAACTCCAGTCCTACCTATAGTCTTGCGCACTTGTACAGGCTTCACTCCTGGACTCAAAGGCCCTGATTTAATAAAGCTCTCCAAGGCTGGAGAAAATATACTTTAATCAATGAAGCTGGGTGATCCAGCAAACCTGGAATGTATCTGGCCCAGGATTGAAAACATTTGCTAACAAATAGCAAATGACTTTTAGGTAATCCATTCCAGGTTTTCTGGAATACTCAGATTCACTAATGAAAGTTTATTCTCTCCAGCCTTGGAGAACTTTAAAAAATCAGGGCCAAACTACTTGTGCATTGGATGCTGCATGAAATCAGAAAGAGATCAATATTTCCTGGCTTAAGGATATCCAGCCTGAGGGCCTTTGTTATAAACTGCCTTGCCAAAAAAAAGCCTCAAGTCTGTGGGAGCTGTGTTATATTCTGGGGGGCCTATGGGGGCAGTGTTGATCTGGGGATCCCCAATGATCTGGGGTTGCTTCAGTTTGTCGGGTCCGGGCTCAGCAAACATAATTGCCCCAAAAATTAGGTCATTAATTCTGAATGGCCAGTTTTTTCTTTCAATGGACTTCCTTCCCTGATGGAGTGGGAAAATTCCAAGATGACAGTGCCAGGATTCATAAGGCATTCAAAGTATGGTTCAGGGAGCATTGGACATAATTTTCACACATGGATTGGTCATCACAAACTTCAGACCTTAATCCTATTGGGAATCTTTGGGATGTGCCAGAGAAAAATTTACAAACTCATCACTAACACAAGATCCTAGATTGTAAGCTCTTCAGGGCAGGGTTCCCTCCTCCTGTGTCACTGTCTGTATTTGTCTGTCATTTGCAAACCCTATTTAATGTACAGTGCTGCGTAATATGTTGGTGCTAAATAAATCCTGTTTATTGATAATAATTTTAATAATCTTGGAGAAAAACTAATGCAGCTCAGGATGGATACCATAATACCATGGCAAATACATGCTGTAATCAAAGCTAAAAGTGGTATAAGAAAATATCACAGTGTGTGACTTTTCTTTTGGACAGTCCATGTAGTTAAAGTTATCATTGATAATAGGTCTGCTTTAATAAACCCACATGCCTTCAGAAAGCCATAATAATCCACAAGTCCCTCAACACCTTCCCACTGCAAACACCATCCAACAAAACCACGAATAGCATCCAATTCCAAGAATAAGCAAGAATGTTGGTCTCATTATAACTTCATTCATCAAGCTTCTTGGATCAATATACCAGTGTTAATCATGAATACCAATATACTGACCCATCAATACTCTCTTGTAAAGTGTAGTATAAAATATTGATGGAAATGTTTATTGATAAATGCTTCTGCGGATAAAACTTTCCTATCTCTGCTGCTGCGTGAGGCCTGGAGGGCAGCTCTGAATATCTCTGTCCTATAATAAAAAAGATGATATATTATAGAAAAGTGACATTGACTGAAACAGCCGACAACCTGATTAGACACATAAAAAACTGAAATAGGGTAACAGGACCTTTGGGATTGTTGTCACCAGGAATGCCAAGAAATGACTCTGCTTAGGGGACTATAGAGGAATAGAAATGTATAAATTCACTGCACTAGAAAATCGTTCTTTTTAAGAACCACAGCCTATTCTGAATTTTAAAAAGGTAGTCAAACAGGAGAATAATCAAATAATCAAATCTATATATATATAAATATATTTAGTCCTTGATGTACCATTATATCCCATTGGCTTTCATTCACCACCCATCCGGTAGCTTCTTCGGTTTCATGTGATTTTAGGGAAGCACTTATTATTTTTTTTAAAGTTTTATTCAAACAATAGAATACCCTAAAGTATATATATATATATATATATATATATATATAT